>NC_091826.1:53211807-53339307 GCF_038994185.2 Dermacentor albipictus | reverse complement strand
CATTTACAAGAAAAACTTTAAACGTATGTTGACCAGCAGTTCCGAATTTTCGATTGAGGCTGTAAATTTTTTATTAAAAATGGGGAAAAATCGAAAATCTTCAGGAAACGAAACGATCAGATTTACAACTCTGCAACTCAGCAAGGAAAAATGATATTTCAATTCTATGAATTGCATATGATAGCACATATAAAGCGAACAAAATTGATTTGTTGGATATGAATCTACAAAAATTCGGTAATACGGAAATAGAGCTTTTGCAGAACCCTTGTGCACAACGTAACAAATTAACCTACAATATAATTTGACACATAAAATTTGTCCACTTTGAACGATCTAATGGGTGCCGTTTACAGAACCGCGATATCTGTTCTTGATTCAGAGCTATTAATTTGTAAACTTCGTCCGTCTGTCTTTCGAACTGGCGAATACATTAATATTCATTTAAGAAAATTCAGGTCGTAAATCGAATTTCTGCTTCTGACAATCACTACAATTTAACTTTGTCTCTCAAATGTAACAACTTTCATTAAAATTGGTCCAGGAGTGTTCTCTGAAACGCGCTTTTGCATTTTACATGCATTTGAATAGGCCGCATAGGAGCTGGGCCTGAGCTAAAGATTCCACTTAGGCGTCCTTCAAATTTTCCGTTTGCGTGTTATGCAGCACGAGGGCAATGGCGATTTAAAGTGAGATCATGGCCTCCCAGATGGCGCGCTAGTCATGTAAGCTGCCCAGGTTTTACCTGTGCGCGCTTTCTCTAAGTGGCTTAGGGCCAATTCATTTCCGAAAGAAAAAAAAAAGAGTACAAAATCGTTCTTACGGCTGTTTGCATCGCAAAAATCGTCAGCAGGATGAACACTGTCTGTGAAGAGAAAAAGGGATGCGCGGTCCCGTTAGGCTCTCGCAGGGCAATAAAGGCCAAAAGTGCACATTCCAGCAATACGTTATCTTCTAAAGCTAGGACTGAAGCGGCTCATCGCGCCGAATGCAGCCTTATTCAAAAAAGCAATTTTCGTCATTGTGATGCGCACAACTGCGTCTTGTTTTGTTCTACAACATTTCTTGGAAAAGAATTAGGGGAAAAACATGAACTGAAGCGACGTCTGAAACTGATGTCAGAATGGCAGCGATCAACCAATGGGAAGGTCAGTGTACGACTAAGCATGCTAGAGAGTTCTTGCGTAGCGGTGGGAAGATATAAATGCACACGCATGCCGCTATGCAGGCAGACATATTACTGTCCCTATATAATAATGCCTTTTTTTAGACCATACATAGTTTTTATATAAAATTTAGTGACTGCAGAGAACGCGGCGTTTTTACAGGCGAGTTCCTGGGCGAGGTGGACTACTTTGCCGCTGATAACGTGAATTTCAGACGAATAATTAACAAAGTAATAATTAGCTGTTTTATTGCCTTGGGGGCAGTCATTTAAATGGCACATTTTAAGGCAGTCACATTTTAATGATCGCCCGCGTTTTAAAAACACTCGAAATCGCACCTAGTTCGGCATATTCGTGATTTATTTTCGAAGCGCCATCGAGGCACTGTCGAGACGGGCGGGACCCGCTGCGCGTCAGACTTCAGCGCCCCGTAAAGAAATGTGGGACGAAGTTTGAATACGAGCATGTCGCGGCAAAGGCCGACCCGGCACCAAGCCGCGCATGATTTCCAGGTCTCTAACAATCCTTACAGACTCACAAACGGCGTGCCGCAACTACCTACGCGGCAGAATAGGGCACGGAGCGCTCCGCATACTCCGCTCCGGAGACCATATAACACGGCGACAACCAAAAGAAGAACCAATTAGGCATACGATAGTATGGACACCGGGACACACGGGAGTGGCAGGAAACCAAGAGGCGGACAGGATAGCTCGAGAGTACACTTCTTACCGAGCATCCCACGTAGGCGACCTCGAGGGGACCTAACCTGTACCCCAAGACTATTCAGCGATACTAAATTGCTACAAGGGCTGCAGAAAGCGGTATCCACCAACGCACAACACCCTTAGCAGAGAGGACTCTGTCGCGTGGAGGCACCTACAAACGGGCTCGTGCCCGAAGCTAAACGTACTCAGCCAAATGTATCCCACACAATAGAATGACAAATGCCCCTGGTGCCACGAAACACCCACGCTGTATCACATAACGTGGGCATGCCAGAAGGTAGCCGTGGTACCCGTTATACCAAACCCGAGTGCGGAGCAATGGGAGGGATTGCTCTCCAGTGTTCGTCGGGTCGACCAAGAAGGTCTGACTTGGCGAGCACAACCGGCAGCAGCATCCAGCGGAGCCCTGGACTAAGGGCAACTGACCGTTGTGCAAGATGGACGAAGCCATTTGAAGGCCGCAGAAGACCCGCGAATCTAGAGCTCAATAAAGTTTTTCACTCACTCACTCACTCACTCCAGGCAAAGCGTGCCGTATCATAATGGCTGCCGTGACTGGCCGAGGCGTTCTCCTTGGAACCTCCTCGAGCGTGTCGTATATCAGCCGCATTGATCTTACTTAGCTGCTGGTCCAGTGTTGTGAGAGCTGTCATAGTTAACGTGAAGCCTTTTTTCTTTTATATTGAGGGTGGCGGGGGGGGGGGGTGAAGCGAGTACACATGCGTGGCACAATAACGTATGCCTGTCTAACGTGATGTTGATGTATGGCGTTTAATGGTGCAAGGGTAAGCTATCGCCGGGGTAAGCTATCGGACAGGCCGCCATTGGAATGTGAACCTGGCAACGTTTAATGCTAGAACGTTATCTAGTGAAGCGAGTCTAGCAGTGCTATTGGAGGAATTAGATGGCAGTAAATGGGATATAATAGGGCTCAGTGAAGTTAGGAGGCCAAAAGAAGCATATACAGTGCTAAAGAGCGGGCACGTCCTGTGTTACCGGGGCCTTAGCGGAGAGAAGAGAACTAGGAGTCGGATTCCTGATTAATAAGAATATAGCTGGTAACATACAGGAATTCTATAGCATTAACGAGAGGGTGGCAGGTCTTGTTGTGAACCTAATAAGAGGTACAAAATGAAGATTTTACAGGTCTACACCCCTACATCCAGTCATGATGACCAGGAAGTCGAAAGCTTCTATGAAGACGTGGAATCGGCGATGGGTAGAGTGAAAACCAAATACACTATACTAATGGGCGACTTTAATGCCAAGGTAGGCACGAAGCAGGCTGGAGACAAAGCAGTGGGGGAATATGGCTTAGGCACTAGGAATAGCGGGGGAGAGTTATTAGTAGAGTTTGCGGAAGAGAATAATATGAGGATAATGAATACCTTCTTCCGCAAGCGGGATAGCCGAAAGTGGACGTGGAGGAGCCCGAACGGCGAGACTAGAAATGAAATAGACCTCATACTCTGCGCTAACCCTGGCATCATACAAGATGTGGACGTGCTCGGCAAGGTGCGCTGCAGTGACCTCAGGATGGTAAGTACTCGAATAAGCCTAGATCTGAGAAGAGAACGGAAGAAACTGGTACATAAGAAGCCGATCAATGAGTTAGCGGTAAGAGGGAAAATAGAGGAATTTCAGATCAAGCTACAGAACAGGTACTCGGCTTTAACTACGAAAGAGGACCTTAGTGTTGAAGCAATGAACGACAATCTTGTGGGCATCATTAAGGATTGTGCATTGGAAGTCGGTAGCAACTCCGTTAGGCAGGATACCAGTAAACTATCACAGGAGACGAAAGATCTGATCAAGAAACGCCAATGTATGAAAGCCTCTAACCCTACAGCTAGAATAGAACTGGCAGATCTTTCGAAGTTAATCAACAAGCGTAAGACAGCTGACATCAGGAAGTATAATATGGATAGAATTGAACATGCTCTCAGGAACGGAGGAAGCCTAAAAGCAGTGAAGAAGAAACTAGGAATTGGCAAGAATCAGATGTATGCTTTAAGAGACAAAGCCGGCAATATCATAACTAATATCGATGAGATAGTTCAAGTGGCTGAGGACTTCTATAGAGATTTATACAGTACCAGTGGCACCCACGACGATAATGGAAGAGAAAATAGTCTAGAGGAATTCGAAATCCCAGAGGTAACGCCGGAAGAAGTAAAGAAAGCCTTAGGAGATATGCAAAGGGGGAAGGCAGCTGGGGAGGATCAGGTAACAGCAGATTTGTTGAAGGATGGTGGGAAGATTGTTCTAGAGAAACTGGCCACCCTGTATACGCAATGCCTCATGACCTCGAGCGTACAGGAATCTTGGATGAACGCCAACATAATCCTAATCCATAAGAAAGGGGACGCCAAAGACTTGAAAAATTATAGACCGATCAGCTTACTGTCCGTTGCCTACAAAGTATTTACTAAGGTCATCGCAAATAGAATCAGGAACACCTTAGACTTCTGTCAACCAAAGGACCAGGCAGGATTCCGTAAAGGCTACTCAACAATAGACCATATTCACACTATAAAGCAAGCGATAGAGAAATGTGCAGAATATAACCAATCCTTATATATAGCTTTCATTGATTACGAGAAAGCGTTTGATTCTGTCGAAATCTCAGCAGTCATGGATGCATTACGGAATCAGGGTGTAGACGATCCGTATGTAAAAATACTCAAAGATATCTATAGCGGCTCCACAGCCACCTTAGGCCTCCATAAAGAAAGCAACGAAATCCCAATAAAGAAAGGCGTCAGACAGGGAGATACGATCTCTCCAATGCTATTCACGGCGTGTTTACAGGAGGTATTCAGAGACCTGGATTGGGAAGAATTGGGGATAAAAGTTAACGGAGAATACCTTAGTAACTTGCGAATCGCTGATTATATTGCCTTGCTTAGTAACTCAGGGGACCAATTGCAATGCATGCTCACTGACCTGGAGAGGCAAAGCAGAAGAGTGGGTTTAAAAATTATTCTGCAGAAAACTAAAGTAATGTTTAACAGTCTCGGAAGAGAACAGCAATTTACAATAGGCAGCGAAGCACTGGAAGTAGTAAGGGAATATATCTACTTAGGGCAGGTAGTGACGGCAGATCCGGATCGTGAGACAGAAATAATCAGAAGAATAAGAATGGGCTGGGGTGCGTTTGGCAGGCATTCTCAGATCATGAACAGCAGGTTGCCACTATCCCTCAAGAGGAAAGTGTATAGCAGAAGCTCGATGTGGGTGAGTTGGTTATGCATACTTGATGAAATGAGCGCCTTGTCTGTCGTACATGTGTTCTTTCGTCCGCGTCTTCGCAGCGCTCATTTCATCAAGGAAAGTGTATAATAGCTGCGTCTTACCAGTACTCACCTACGGGGCAGAAACCTGGAGGCTTACGAAAAGGGTTCTACTCAAATTGACGAAGACGCAACGAGCTATGGAAAGAAGAATGATGGGTGTAACGTTAAGGGATAAGAAAAGAGCAGATTGGGTGAGGGAACAAACGCGAGTTAATGACATCTTAGTTGAAATCAAGAAAAAGAAATGGGCATGGGCAGGACATGTAATGAGGAGGGAGGATAACCGATGGTCATTAAGGGTTACGGACTGGATCCCAAGGGAAGGGAAGCGTAGCAGGGGGCGGCAGAAAGTTAGGTGGGCGGATGAGATTAAGAAGTTTGCAGGGACGGCATGGCCACAATTAGTACATGACCGGGGTTGTTGGAGAAGTATGTGAGAGTCCTTTGCCCTGCAGTGGGCGTAACCGGGCTGATGATGATGATGACGATGATGAAGCTATCGCAAGAGAGCGCCGTGAGATAACATGGTATTGAATTGTGTAATATATGTGAAATGATCAAAAAAGAAATTATGGGTTTTTACGCGCCAAGACCACTTTCTAATTGTGAGGCACGCCGCAGTGGAGGACTCCGGAAATTTCGACCACCTGGGGTTCTTTAACGGACACCTAAATCTAATTACACGGGTGTGTTCGCCCCCATCGCAATGCGGCCGCCGTGGTCAGGATTCGATCCCGCGACCTCGTGCTGAGAAGCCCAACACCATAGCCACTGAGCAACCACGGCGGGTATGAAACGATTAAATTGAGTTGCAAATGTAGATGCGATGTGGCTGTAAGGATGCCTGAAAACGGGTCGCTGTAAACTGCGTAAATATATATAAGCATCAAAGTAATGAAAATGACTAGCGATAAAAACAAGGGGGGGATATAAGTTTCGATATGAAGAACTGATATAAAAGGATGCGGACAAGCGCTACTGCCTCCACATGGCTCTTGAAGTAAAGCACGTGCTCTACAAACTTATGTCAGTGGAGCCACAGCCTCACAGGCGAGGCTGTGCTGCACACGACCCGGCCAAACGGTTTCTAAGATGTTAACTTCATCTAAAAAGCTAAAAACTGTTTGCAGGTCAAAAAGCGGTTCGTCACTAAGAAAAATATGCTGAGTGAACCGTAATACGCTGATGATACGTAGAATGAAAGTGCACTTTACGCTCAGTTTCTATTTCCCTGCACTGGACGAGGACGTGGAGAGCTGTAAGTCTGTCGCCGCAACTTCGACATGAGCGAGGATCACTTCCACTCAGTAGGTAAGAGTGGGTGCCGGAGGCATGACCTATTCTTAATCGACAAAGAAACGCTTCCTAGTATCGTGTTGTTTTCTCCGATATACAGTGCCCTAATTTAGGTTCGATCAAGTGCAGTTTATTGGATATCTAGGAGTCCCACTGTTCTTGCCAGTGCTTCTTCAGCTTGTGACGTAAGTATGGTTTAAGGTCCGTGGCTGGAATGGGCATGTTTGCGTCGGTGTCGCTAAAAGCTACTGAGGTAGCGTTCTCGCCAGTAGCTTCATTGCCCTTTATGCCACTCTGGCCAGGTACCCAGCAAAGTATAATGACTTGTTTATCCATATAAGCAGCGCGCAGCAATGCATATAGTTGGCTAAAAACATTCTTTTTACATTTTCGTAAACTCATTAGGGCTCGTAACACACTCAGTGAGTCTGTAAACACAACTCTAGTGATATTTGTTTGTTTAATGTGTTTAAGTGCATAGAGAGTCGTGTATGCGTCTGCCGTAAAAATTGTTGTATATGGATTCAGTGTACCGGATATTAAAAACGATCGTCCTAGAGCTGCGTAAGCAACACCAGGAGGAGACTTCGAAGCACATGTACACAATTCAGCACAGGAGTACTTCGCCCTTACGTTCAAGAAAATGCGAATGTATATGTGCCTCAGCTGCTTGTTTTGGTAATTCAAAGAGATGTCACACTGGATAGCCTGCCACTCCCAGGGTGGTGGAAGCCGAGTAAGGGCCATTTGGACATTCTCCAAAAGAGCGACGCCTGTTTCTTCGACATTGCTTTGACCTTGATTCGTTGTACTTGTGTTACGTTTTATTCTTTCCAGCACTCTAGGAGCTCTTCGGTCAAAGTAAAGAGGTCTCCGTCAGAAATTACACATGTGAATGTGTTCATCTATTGGTGTGGGTTGACTCTGATTTGTACATTGATTTGTGATTTGTACATCTTTTTATGCTCTTTCTGATCGCGAACCTCGAGGAGAAGGTCGCCGCTGGCCATTTTCGTTACTTTGTACCTGTGACGTGGTTCATCAATTAGAAATTTGGAAACCGCGAAGGGAGGAATCATTCTTGTGTGTCTTTTCAGGGTTTTCACTATGCATGACGTGGAATCATGGGTAGGTTTCTTTGCGTTGACCAAAAATGGGAGGATTTCTTCGGTGCACCCTCTTCTGGTAAAAGGGCAATCAGGCAGACGGCGCAAGAACGATCAATCCATAAATAGTTGTTTAATTTAATAGGCTACGCCAGCCACCCACCACCAAGCCCAACAAGGGGACGCTGCGAGACCCGAAGGAAATGCAGACGCCAGCTGTGCGGAGCTACTACAGCCTAATATAATAGACCCAAGGATGGATAAGCTATGCTAGGTCAACCCTTGCTGCCTGGAACATTGGAAGTAAAACGAAGTGAAGAGGAGACAAGACAGATGGAAAGTGAGAGAGAAATACTAAGGTTGGAGGGAGATAAAGACAGGAAAAGGCAACTACCGATTTCCCCCAGGTGGGTGAGTCGGGGGTGCCGTCTACGTGAAGCAGAGGCCAAAGAGGTGTGTTGCCTTCACCGGGAGGCCTTAATGGTCCGAACACCCGGCATTGTCTGAACCCTCAGGATCCTCCTTCCCGCAGACATGGCTAAGGCGCGCACGGTTAGACGCGGGAGGGTCCAATCCTCGTTTGCTCGCGTACGTGGTGTCGCAACGCACCAAATGACTGCTAACGCATACACCCCTGCGGGGCGCCTGTCTAAGGTGCTGTGGGGCGGCATTGTTCTATAAAATGCCACTATCAGCCTTGCTGCGAGCGGCCATGCCTCTGCTGAGACGAAAATCTATCAACGGCAATAATGTTTACCGGTAACCTAAAGTCGGCTGTTACCACAGACACACGTTTGCGTTAGAACAGTAGTCTTGTGATCACTGCAATAAAATCCAATGAATTTTTTTCAGTGGACATACTTTTCCGAGGTGTAACCACAAATGCTGCCTTCGACATCCACATTTTCTGGCATTCTCGTGTAAGTTTACGCTATTGTATCTCTGTTATGCTAATTTCCCCTCTTCTCAATCGTAACGTAAATCTGACAATGATGGGTGTTCCATCACACCCATAACACGCCTTTCATGACTCACCGCTGTCACTCCTACTGCCATGAAAACTTCGTCGCGCTTGTGAAACCTGGAAAAGAAAACGTGATCCCGAATCGCATGCGCTTCCGTTTCATTTTTAGCGCTGACAATGTTGTACAAGCTAAGCAAGAAATATCCGCAAAATATAGGTGCAAAGGTAAACAGAAACAAAGAGTCGCGGTTTCACCAGAAAGCAGAAGCATTCATTGCGATAGTAGATAATGACACAGCTATACGCCGTAAGTTTAGTGAATTTGTATTGTAGGGCTGGTGTAAGCATTCCTAAGCACGTTGTCACGCACGCACAGGCACACATCTCCCTCAACGATCGCGAACACTGGCTGTTAGAACTGTTAGAACTCTGGCGTGATGAACAACGGAAGCAGCGGCGTGCGAGTTCCAAGTCGTGCTGCCTCTCGCTTCAACGCGAAAGAGGCATGCAATAACACAACGTACACCCGTGAGCAAAGATATACGGACCAGCGATTGCGCGATAAAGTCAATTTTTTACACAGCCTCTGAATCTAAATCGAAACTCAGGACCGCAGTCCAAACTTTGCATTGGGAACCCTCCAGTTTACTCGTCAATTTCGCTTTGTGCACGCGAATGGCAAAGAAATTTAGTTTTTATGTGTTGCATATCGCAATCACTCAGTTCAGCCCTTGGGCGCGGCCGGGCAGCCACCATTGACTTTTAGCGCAACCACGTGACGTGACGTCACGACAGCCGGAGGAAACGCTGAGCCCCAACTCGCGCAATATGCAACGCATTCTTGGCTTAACCAAGCAAAGCCTGGCCATTCTATCGGAGACCCTGTGGTCCGTAAACTTTCGCTCATGGGTGTACATGATGCCATCAGCTACCTCGTGTCTCAGCTTTCGAGCCCACTACAGCTTAGCTCCAAGCTGTAGACGCGTGCGGCCGCGGCCGGATTGGAGGCTGAGCCGCAGGCTGCGTTGCCCCGCCCCTCTTCGCCGCCTTCCCTGTTGTGCGCAAAGGTCTCCTCTGCCCTCCCTTGCCCGTGCGATAGATCGGCGTGCACTGCTTTCCTTCCTTGTGGGCGCCGCACCGCACCAAGCCAGCATGCTTCTCGGCTTCCTGTCGTGCGCTTTCCCTTGCACTATACAGCACACGGCGTGCGTGCGCGATGTCATCACACTTTGACTTTATAAAGAACATCACGGCGACGCGGACACTGGAAATTCACCTGGATGGCCCATATAACTGCTGCCGCACTCAAGGAAAGCTCTGCGTCTATAGAGCAAGCCAACAAACTTTGACGGTGCCACGCAAGCGCCATGGTTTTAAGGCCTATTTTTTGCAACGTGACTATAACCGCTTGTCTTTCAACCACGTATACAGAATCATAGAGCTACACTAGAGGGGACTGTGGCGCTATTGTCTACGGTAGCTGCAAGCAGGGCAGTTCAGCCAGCGTGGGAATGCTGGGAAGTAAATGGAATTGCCTGTAGTTCGTCCTTCTGGCTTTGAGCAGCTTCGTGGCTTTGCATCTAGTCACCTTCAAGAAAGTACTGCGACGTAAGCAATTCAATGAGGGATATTGAAGTTGTCCGACAGCAGGATTCGAACAACGGATCTTTAGAACAGTAACCTGACGTTGAAACCATTATTCTAGGGGCGCATGGACAAGCGAAACCGTTGCGATCAGCAGTGATTACGCGGGTTTGTAGCGGCTTACTGTGCGATGGATGAAAAAAAAAGGTATTGATTGCTTTGAATTATTGGGCCAGTGAAGGCAGATAAAGCGTAATAAACGAAGCCACAAGCACCAAAATCAGATGAATATATATAGTGAAAAGCACCCCCGTGGTGTCTGAACGATCGCAGTGCCAAAGGTTCAGCTAGTAATTAGTGTAGAAACCTCTGCTTTTTAACTGGCAGCAAAATAACTTGAATACTTGCGTGCTTCCTTCCAGGTTTATTTATTTATTTATTATACCCTCAAGGTACGGTTGTACATTGCAGAGGGGAGGCGCAAGGTAAAAACAGATGCAAATCACACAATAGTTGTATATAGAAAAAAAATCAATACAAAGAAGCAAAAAATTTCGAAGAAAGCGCCTAAGCTAAATACATGGAAGTCAATAATTAATGAAAAGAACAAGGGAAAATAAGGAAGGAAGGCAACAACATGGCAAAAACACCGTATACAAAATCATAAGAATAGTAAACAGAAACTTGTAAGCGTGGCAAGAATACATGGTGTAACAAAAAAAAGACAGGAAAGGAAGAAAAGAACATACCATATAAAAATACAAGCCATAACTTAAAATTATGGCACAAGAGCAGTTGTTATACAGAACAATCAAACGAAACATTAATTTATAACATGATATCTTGAAGCGTGGTTTTAACGACATTGGAGTCAGTTGTGCTTGTTAGTATTCTTTCATTGTATTCTTTCATTTTTTTGAAATCTTAAAGCGTTCGTTTCTTTTACGATAAGCAATGCCAGTGTCTCAATTGGTCAAATGAATCTGGAGTCCTCCGCTATTTATGACGTCACGTATATTGTCCGCAGTGTAGCTTTACGGCGTCCTACGAAGGAACAATTATCCCACGATAAGGCTAATAAAAATCAGTATGTATTATTGGTTCGCATGAAGCGGCACCAACACGATCGCTCTGCTCCACCATGCACACTATATATCGTCCCCTCAAGTGTTTCTTATCCCGTTTAAGGCGCGATAACACGCCTTAAACCTTCGAGCAAAGAGGTTGAGTGCAGGCTGAGGCAGATAACAGCGAATTAACTAATAAGAAAGAAGACCCCACATGTTTTTTTGTTTGTTTTTTTTTGTTGCCGCTTGCCACGAGAACAATCGACGGCAACTTTATATGACAGTTACTTTAAGTCTATCTTATGTATAACTGAGGACTTTGTTATCGGTAGCTGTTTCTCAACAAAGTTCTGCATTACAGGCCGGGATTTTTCGTGTCCACGTGTGCGGTCCTCACACAAAAATATCGACCAATCGCGGAGACAGTGCAAAGAAGCGGGAAGCGCACGGTTTGCTGCTCCTCCAAAAGGCAGCACATGACGTCATCAAGATACATCCCCACTTAAGGAAGACGTCATGTTTGACGGGATGACCTCATTGTATTACATTATCAGGTGATGTCACCACGTGATGATGTCGTTCTTCTCCCATATTGGAATTACAGTCCGAAGCCATCGTGTCTGCAGCTTGTGCGAAAGTCGTACTTTACGAATTGTCTGACGCAATTTAGTTCGACAAAATTGAATTACTTAAGTGCGGCAGAGTGCCTAGAGGGATGAGTATAAAGTTTGTAAACAGGGATGAAGTGCCTAAGACAGGCTGGCCAACGTTTCGATAGGAGGACCTATCTTCGTCAAAGGCGGCCTCGTCATCCTCGGCGTGTTAGTTTTAAAGGGTTAATGCAGTGACGTCACGTGAGGGTGTTGTCGCTGGCGGCTGGTTTTAAAGAGTGAGATTACAAGAGGGAACAGGCGCTGTCGGTATGCTGCACTTTGGCAGATGTGCATGCGTGCGTGATGTACGTCACTTGTGCTGATGGTACTTGCATAACGTAGAAACAGTTTCACTGCACCTCCCCAATGGCAGAGTGGAATGGAGGTGGACCTTTCAATTTAAGCGAAACAACTGTGGGTCCAATCTACACGCAATAACTTCTGGCTGGAAATGATGAATGCAGTAACTGATACAAAATGAAGGAGCGTACTCTCCTTCCAAAGCATTCTCAAACTCACGACCGCGCTAAAAATAATTATGCTACTTGTTCATGTAGAGTAGTATGTGTCTCAGTTTGCAGGAGCTCGACGCATAATGACGTCACCACACACCGGTTCGCTCCTGGCCCGTGTATCGTTACCATGCCACACACGACTGAAACGAGAAGCAGCTCACGCCGCCCTCTCGTTCATATATTTTTATGGTGTATTCCCAGTCTGGTCAACAGTGGAGACAGTGTACGTAGACGGCAATGGAGACCGCTGACGACAGCTTCGAGCCGAAGCATTGAAACGTGCCTGGAACCGTCTAGATGACGATCGCAAGGCGCCCCGGCGAGGTGAAGCCAGCTGGCGTCGACAAGAAGACACTATGGAAGGTATATAATATTTCTGAAATTTCAATGTTACTGCGTGTGTGAATGGTAAAAAAAAGCCTAAAAAAAAGAACCGCCCCCTGTGCAGGATAACGCCTACGCTCGCCGCCGGAACGGGCGACTAAGAGCTTCGCTGTTTAAATCGTAGCTTCGGTTATTCGAATAGGTGACGGAGCCGTTAGCGCAGCATATAGCCTCATCCTTTTAGGCCCTTCGCATGGCGTAAGAGCGTTATTAAACAAATTTAGTTTATCGAAGTGCTTCAGACAATTCGCAAAGTTCCCTTAAGCCCAACCTGCAGGCACAATAGCATCGGACTCTAATTCGAATATACGAAAAACGCAATTCTTTTATGCGGAAACTCAAGCACACAGCCTTCCAGCTGCCGTTGGTTTTTGTGTGAGCCGAATCCCGCACGTGGACACGAAAAATACCGACCAATTAGAGGATAACGGTTTCGCTGTAAAACACGATGCGACTTACAGTAAGCGCATAGGAACCCGTGACTGCGCGTTCTTGTGCGCAGACGACCTTGCCATCTCATTTCTAAGCATTCTGCTAAGAATTTCAATTGAATTCTGGGGTTTTACGTGCCAGAAACACAATTTGATTATGAGGCACGCCAAAGTGGGGGACTCTGGATTGTTTTCGACCACCTGGGGACTTTAACGTACCTCCAATGCACGAGACACGGGCATTTTTGCATTTCACCCCCATATAAATGCGGCCGCCACGGCCGGGATTTGATCCCGCGACCTCGTGCTTGGCAGCGCGAAACCGTGGCCGCTAAGGCGCCATCTTGGTTGGACAGCACCGTAGCTGGCATCGTTTCTGAATTCGGTGCTGTCTTGGCGAAGACGTCTTCTTTGATGACTGCAGCTTTTTTGCGCAGAAGACGAGGACGAAGGAAAGGCTGAGGCACACGAGCGCAGACTTGCAAAATTTGTTGTAAGACTGTGCTCGTGTGTGTCAGCTTCTTCGTCCTCATCTTGTGCGCAAAAAGTTGCATTCATGTTTCCAACATGCCCGAACATCCACCTTAGTAGTCTTCTTTGACGTCCTTCTCAGTGTTGGAACGGGAATGCCGGCTTAGCCGTCTACCTTGCCGTCTACGGTGAGTGTCGGAAGACAGCGTTGGTAGGAAATCGTATTATACGACAGCATCTTTGCTACATGAGGAGAGACAATTTCTCTAGGTGTGATGGTGTCACAGTGACGTCGACCCCGCACCGTTCGGTATTTTGAGACTAATCTGAGCCCGTAACTATATTACCATAATCGTTTAGGCAACCTTCACACTTTCCAAGTGTGATCGTTTCCTGTGCGAAGAGCATGTGCTAAAGTTCAACTTTGCAAGTGTGCACGAGTGCTCCTTTAAGACAATTAACTCAGTGCGCTTAAGCGTAGCCTCCGAGCTCGATCGCACGGGCGATGAGGTCTAGTAGGCCACGGCTGGAATGGGCAAGATGTCACGAGCGAAATACCAGTGCGGGTGTCGCGGCCATCCGTATTACGCTCGCTATTCTTATCACCGTTTCGAAATTAGAGGACAATTACGCCAGCCGTTCTCTCGCGCTTACATGCACCTCGCGAACCTTTGGCGTTCAACCTACGTTGCCGCTAGCGTGCCTCCAGCGTCGTTAAGCAGAGATGCGCGAAGATTGAGCGCGGACTTACACGCATACGACGGCCAATGCCACCGCTTCGCAGATCGTCTGCAAGAAAAGAAGCGATAGTAATGTGCTCGATTATGGGATTCTGAACCGGGTTTTATCGGATACAATGAAGGTAAGTTTGCACCTCAAGTGATAGAGCGAGCTCTCGAAAATTACGTCGCTAAGGGTGCTGCTTTCTGCGACGGCCAATTTCCTTGCCCACAACGCTCGAAAAAATTTTATTGCATGCGACAGGGACCCAGACTACACGTTCGATGAGAGAAACGGTACCGATATATAATTATACTTAGTTATTACTATTTGCATTAAATGGGTACTAATTCTTGCACACTGGTGCATCTGACACGGGAGTCTAACGTACATATCTATTAAGGTGTATTTCACGCCGTTATCGTGTCGGTTGTCGTAGATGTAATCGTGTTTACTTGCTGCGGGAAACGTGGCCCCAAAAGAATACTTCGTTTGCCACCATCAAGGGGTTGGCTTTGCACTTAGGAGGTGAAGATGTTATGCAATGGACTAAGTATACCAAAAGACTAGTTTTTTTTGCCGAAAGTTAACAGACACAAAAGGAATACACATAAAGACAACACGCGGGCAGCACTTCCAACTGGTCCAACTGGTGAGCTAATGGAAGCTTACTATATAAAAAAGAAAGGTTCAAATTGCATTAGCGATACATCTATCGTGCTCTACAAATAAGAAGCAAGATTGTTTGACCGCTGGGTAACGTAAACTTGTGAACAGGCAGCGTATGCGTGTATGTGTATATATATATTCATGGGTCACATCCCAAATTAAAGCAGTTGGAAGTCCCGCTTGCGTTGTCTTTATGCGTCTTCCTCTTGTATCCGATAACTTGCGGCAAAAGACATGTCTTTTAATAAGCACTAACTAGGCCAACAAGCAGTCCTGTTGTGACTAAGTATACATAGCTGCACTTTATGCGCCTATGTCGAACCAGCGCTGGCCAGGAGGCGCTACGACATTTTTCATGCGTTACTAAAATATGCTGAAACCGTCCGATAGGGAGGCTACGAAACGTGCGTCTGTATCAATGTTTGCCTAGCCCGATGCGGCCAGCCAAGTTCTGTCCATGGCCATGCGCGCTGCGTAGAGCGCATGCGCTGCTACGTCCTAGCACGTCGGTTCCCTGCCATTTGAGGAGCCGTGAAAAGTGTGACTCAAGACAATCGGCGAATTTGCTGACATGAAATCACTGCGTGTGCTACTGGAAACTGTGTCTACCGCTCGCTAGGCTGTGTGTTACGGCGCTGCTGTCGGCACGTGAAGCTTCAGCGCTGGGTGCCCATAAGGGTGTTAAAAGCTTTAGTGCACACACTGTAAAGAAACACCCTTTCTTGTCCCTAAACAATATTTATCTACCTAGCATACTTTCCATCTCTGCAAAGCTGCGCACCCGGTGCTTTCGGTCACGAATTGCATGCACGTTATCAACGTCGCAATGGGCGCGGTAAGTTACCGCGCTGCGTACGTTGGCTCAGATTTTAGTTTCGGCTGGCGCAGTGTGACGTTATGAATGATTGAAAAGTGTTGTAAATTTATTGGCGTTTACGACTCTTCGATTCGAAGACGGCATTGGTTAGGACGCTATTCGATTCGTTATTCGCAAGTTTTGAATATTCGGACGCCTCTACAGTCATCTCGCTTGCGCATCCGCCACCGCATTTCGCGCGCTTCTTGGACATGGGACCTCTGACGCGATGCTGCAGTTCTTGATCGACGACGACGACGAGCACGCGGAACTCGACTTGCAGCGGCGTACGCAGCAACACGGCGGTGTGCGTTTGGCATGCCAGCTGCTCGCACGCTGCCATCAGAGCACCACACGAATGGTTTCTGCTCCCCGGTAAGCGCCGACTGTAGCGATTCGTCGCAGATCCCAGGAGAACCGGGAGCCTTACAATTCGAGGCGTACGGAATTACGTAGCCAACGAATCGCTTGGCCAACAAAAGAACGACGATTCGCTTACTTACCGGGGCTTCCGACAAGCACAAATCGCGCGGTTTTGCGCGAAACAAGACTGTTAATGCGAAACCAATATCGCGTGCAGCACACCAACAGCGCTTTGAAAGGATGACAGTGCAATAAGGGAGAGAGCACGCGCCCTTACGCTATGTCGTAGCAGGCAAGAGCTCCGGTACATCATCTCCCAGACTGCAGGAGATGATGATTTAGCGACGTCGCGGATTGCGCAGGCGTCGCTAAATTACGCTTGATGACAGCTAATGATGGTTCTCATCGAGAGGAGGCAGTGTCATCAACCACATCTACGTGCGAGGTCTACCGAGCGTGACACAGTTTAATTGCATCAGGCACTTACACAAAGCAGCGGCATCTACGTTGGCGTTGAGGAAGCGGTAAACAACTGCTTAATAATAAAAAACGACGGAGTAGGAATTTTCTTCTTCGTGTTTCGCGCCAAAGCTGTAGACACAAAATCACCAGAACGTCGATGATTTCACGACACTTTCCCGCAGTCCGGCCGCTTCTGGGCAGTAAAAGCTCTCAGAAGTACCCGAGTTGTCTTGAGTGCAATTACTCTGGCGTTCTTCTGTGCAGTTAGGAAGCACACTCTCCTGGAGAATAAATTCGAAGAGACTATGACGTCACAGAAACCTGGTGCGGGGGCTCGAATGTAAAACCACCACATAC
The DNA here is from genome assembly GCF_038994185.2 of Dermacentor albipictus. Taxonomy (NCBI): domain Eukaryota; kingdom Metazoa; phylum Arthropoda; class Arachnida; order Ixodida; family Ixodidae; genus Dermacentor; species Dermacentor albipictus. The sequence continues at coordinate 53,322,219 of NC_091826.1, read as the reverse complement.
CATCAATTTCTGGTTTTGGGCAAAACACGATCTGAAGCAAGGACTAAGGAAGCCTCCGATTGCACTGAGCCTAGGATTTTTTATCGAACGTCATGCAATGTTTGTACCAATCCAGCGTAACTTGACATTTCTCTCTTCAATGTCCCTTTAACTTTGTTCGCACCATTTTTTGCATTCCATCTTTCGTTGGCTGCCACATGACTTCCGAGCAAACTTCGTGTGACATCCCCCTCCCCCCTCCCCCTGCCCCTCGGTAATACTTACGAACAGAAAGAGCAGGATGAAGTTGATCGGGAAGGAGCGCTGCAGGTCCCCGCAGCAGGTAAGAACAAGCAGCAGAACCAAGCCTGCTAACGACCTGGAAGTAAATAGGAGAAGGAAGTGCAGCGCGGTGACGTGGCACGGCAAGAACCTCCGGGCCAAATTAGCAGCCCTCCTATCTCACCACACAATAAGTGAACCGTTTCGCGAAAGGCTTCCATTGACGAAAACACACGAAATTACGTGAACTGTCGCTTTCTTTACGAACGCTGCAGGTTCCGAAGACGGATTTCCTTCATTTTTAATATCGCCTGCGACCGATGGCAGAATTCCGCCCCTTTCATTTGGTGCAAGTCATGTGTCCCACATTACTCGGATAACACATCTAGATGTTGAGCTGATTGCTTTTACATTTATTCATATGAGTTGGCGTGTAGGCGTGAGTGCGCGTGAGTAGGTGTGTTGTATGCTGTAGAACGGAATGGCGGCAATAGAGACGTTTAGCTTGTAGGCTAATCCGGTAAACGGGAGCGGTTTGGGCGGATTACCGGATGGTTGGGGCGTAAACGTGAGCGGTGAAGCCGCCTGGTGTTGTAGAGCTCAACCAGACAAACGCATAGCTAAAACTGCAGTAACTCACCATATCCTACTTCGCCACTCGTGCAAATTTTTGGCAGCGGCGTTATTGTGATGATGATGATGATGTGTGGTGTTTTGTGGCGCAAGGGCCAGGTTTGGCCAAAGAGCGCCATGACTAGTGGTAATATTGACGATGTATTATAGGAGACGTGACTTGGCTATAAAGTGGCCTAACATAGTCGCTGTAAAGTGCGTAAAATCTACTTGCTATAAAATTATGGCGATGACAAATGACGAATACTCTGAACATTAAAATCCATTGTAAAAGAATGACGCAGAATAGAAAATATATAAGATGGTAAAAATACCTGGAGCACTGTTGCCTCGCCGGAGCCCTTGAAACACAAGTGCCTAGAGGCACGTGCTATACGAAAGAACTATCACAGCGCCATCCTCTGAAGAGAGGAGACGCTACGAACATGTGGGGCTAACAACATGCAACACAACATCTTTCAGATAACTTAAGACTGCGTTGTTGTCAAATAGCGGTTCTGGGCCGAGTAACATTACTGGATGAAGGGGAATGTGCTGCCGGCATGCTAAGGGAAAATGTTTCTTTCTTTCAGATTCGGCTTTCCGGCACTCCGGGAGGACGTGGAGGACGGTAAGCCTCTTTTTGCATCTACCGCAGGTTGGAGGTTGACTTCCAGTAAGCAGATAATTATGGGTGCCAAATGTGTGCCCAATTCTGAGGCGACAGAGTAGGACATCTGTTCGCCGAGATCTTGTTGGGGAGGGCAAAAAGCCTAACTGCTGCTTTATAACGTGCAGTTTGTTATTTGCTTGCACGTCCCACGTGCACTGCCAGTGATTTCGCAGTTTATTTCGTAGTCAAGGCCTCAGATCGGTGACAGGCACATCAGCGGTAGGGTTAACAGCTTGCGATGTTATTGACGTGGCCATCTTGTCCGCGAGAACGTTACCTTCGATTCCCCTATGGCTAGGGACCCAGCATATTATGATATTCTGGTTAGATGAGTACGCTTTACACAATACCGAATACAGTTCATTGAATACGGGATTTTTATGTGTGTAGAGTGACATTAAGGCCTTCACGACGCTTAGAGAGTCTGTATAGATCGCTGCTTTTGGAAGTTTTGATCTTCTTATATGCTTCACAGGAGAGAGTAATGCGTAGGCCTCGGCCGTAAAGATGCTTGTTTCCGGATGCAGTACGTCGGATTCCGAGAAGAATGGGCCGACGGCTGCATAGGATACCCCGGCATTTGACTTCGAAGCGTCTGTGTAGAACTCTGCGCAGGAGTGTTTGTACTGAAGTTCTAGGAAATGCATTCTGGTTTCAGCCTCAGGAGCGTGCTTTATGACTTTTATAAAGGATATGTCACATTATATCACCTGCCACTCCCAAGGAGGTAAGAGCTTGGTTAGGTGCATTAAGCGATGCTTGAGGACTGGGATATGCATTTCATCGCTAAGCTCCTTCACACGCAGCGAGAAAGGCTGTCTTATGGAGAGATGATTACTGAAAAGTGTAGCGCACGTCATATCGGTAACGGTATCAAAACATGGATGTTCATGATTAGAGCGTACTTTAAGGAGATATTTAAAGCCGATGTATGATCTCTGTAGGTGGAGAGACTATTCTCTCCACCTACCAAGCGCCCGTGGCTAAACGGATACCTAGATGGTGAACAGGGTCTAGCATTTTTAGCGCGCTCGGGGCGGCGGAGTTATATACCACGGCACCGCAGTCTAATCGTGACCGGATGAGGCCATTATAGAGATTCATTAGGAACATCCGGTCACTACCCCACGTAGTCTGGGATAGAAGTTTCATCAGGTTCATTGTTTTCAGACACTTTTCTTTAAGAAGTTTAATGTGTGGGACGAATATGAGTTTATTGTCGAGTATAACACCTAGAAATTTGTGCTCTTTGTTTACAGGTATCTCTTGTCCACACATTTCTAAGCAGGGATCCGAAACCAGGCCTCTCTTCCTTGTAAACAAAACACAAGAACTCTTATGAGGATTGATTTTGAATCCATTTTTCTCTGCCCACACTGACACCTTGTTCAAACCATGCTGTACCTGTCTCTCGCGCACTGCGAGGTTACAGGATTTGAAACCTATTTGAATGTCGTCCACATAGACGGAATACAAAATGGCCGGTGGTAAGGAAGCACGAAGTGTTGTCATCTTAACAATAAAGAGTGTGCAACTGAGCACGCCACCCTGGGGTACACCGGTTTCTTGTGTAAAAGGACGTGGAATCCAACTCATTCTTGTCCAATCACCTGGAAGGTGCGATTGGACAAGTAGCATTTTATTACGTTTGGCATATTACCATGAATGCCCACTTCTGACAAATCAAGATTCCGTACCGCCAAGTCGTATCGTACGCCTTCTCCATATCGATGAATATCGATAAGAAAAACTGTTTGTGTACAAACGCGTCACGAATATGTCCTTCAATACGTACAAGACGGTCGTTTGTGCAGCGCCCTTCTCGGAAGCCACATTGATAGGGATCAAGCATTTTGTTTTCTTCAAGGAAATGGATGAGTCGCCGATTTATCATTTTTTCAAATACCTTACACATGCAACTTGTGAGGGCTATCGGGCGGTAACTTGCCACTGAAGAAAGGTCTTTCCCTTGTTTCAAAACAGGGACCACAATGGCTTCTTTCCATGCCGTTGGAATGTACCCTGCGTCCCAGATGGTGTTGAAAAGTGTAAGTAGTGTTACTTGCGTGTCATTGTGTAAGTTTTTGAGCATTTCATACATGATTCTATCGGATCCCGGGGCAGAGTTCTTGCACGCACTCAAGGCAGCTCTCAACTCTGCAATACTAAAAGGACGGTTGAACGGCACATTCTGCTTACACTTTCTTATGAGTGGCTTGCATTCTTCTATTTGTTTTTATTTGCGAAAGGGTTTTGAATAATTGGTGGAACTCGACACGCTCTGAAAGTACTCCCCAAGTGAGTCTGCCTGATCGTGCAGTGTGTTGCCCTGTGTATTTACCAGTGGGAGTGAATAAGCTCGTCGACCTCTAATTCTATTTACCCTGTTCCACACTTTGGCCTCATCTATAAACGAGTTAATACGCGATAGAAAGTTCTGCCAACTTTCTCTTCTGACCTGCCTGCGTGTTCTCCTGCCTTGTGACTTTACTTTTTTAAAGTTGACAAGATTGTCTGCAGTTGGCGAAGCGCGTAGCAACCCCCACGCTTTGTTCCGATTTCTGCGTGCGATTCTACATTCATCGTTCCACCACGGGACGCGCCGTCTGCATGCCAAGCCACTTCCTTCAGATATGCAATTAGATGCGGCATCTATTATGAACGCTGTAAAATACTCCACAGCGGCATCAATTTCTAAAGAAGACATATCAGCCCATGAGATGCTAGATAGAGTTAGAAATTTCTCCCAGTCGGCTTTATCTATCTTCCACCTAGGAGCTTGTGGGGGAAATTCATTTTCTTTGTATGTTCTTGGCAGTACGGGGAAGTGATCGCTCCCGTAAGGATTGCTCGTAACTTCCCATATGAGTTCGGGCAGTATAGACGCGGAAACTATACTAAGATCTATTTACCAAAAGGATCTGTTTGCAAGAGAGTATTATGTGCGTTCTTTCTTATTTAGAAGGCACGCTCCAGAAGAAAAAAGGAACTGTTCAACGAGACGATCTCGCGCATGGATACGAAAGTCTCCCCACAAGGTGCTGTGTACATTGAAATCGGCAAGAACAACGTAATGTTCTGGCAATTGATCTACATAGGATTGGAATTCATGTTTTGTTAATTTGTAATGGGGAGGTATGTAAAGAGAGCTAATGGTGATGAGTTTGTTTAGGAGAACAGCTCGAACCGCCACTGCTTCGAGAGGCGTTTGTAGCTGTAAAAGTTGACATGCAATGCTCTTATGGATAACAATGGCGACACCACCCGATGATGCGACAGCAGCATCGCGATCTTTGCGATAAGTCATGTACTGTCGGAGAAAGTTTTGTGTTTGGATTTTAAGTGTGTTTCCTGTAACCACAGCACTTATGGATTGTGGTTTTGGATGAGTTCCTGCACACCATCAAGGTTTCTAAGAAGACCTCTGATGTTCCAATGAATTATTTGTGTATCCATGTTTAAAGGAAATTGGTGCTGTATTTATGGAAACGGAAGTGATGCCTTAGGTTACAGAGCTCTTTCGAGGCCCTGTAACGGGGGTTCTGCCCTTTCTGGAGCGTTCGAGGGAGCCTCGCCGCTCCTGAGGCGATTGGTGCGCCTTGAGGATAGGTGTAGTGTCCATTGCCTCTTGTGAGGCGCCAGACACGTGCTCTTGTGAGCGAGAAGTTACCAGGGAAGGTCCAGCCTTGGAGGGCAACACCCCTGCGCCCACCAGCCCGGAGGTCGATGGGGCTCCCTGAGAGTTTTGGCCGCGCCGGCCGTTGCCAGCGCTGGAAGGGGCCGGGGAGGTTGGGGTAGCTTCAGCTGCGCCCACCTTCGGGGTCGGTGGCCCTGTCTGCTGTGTTGACGGAGCAGCGCTAGCTGCAACCACCGCGGAGGCAGATGGCGTTGCTGCCGACTCACGGCTTGTGGGTCGGACAGCCGGCGGAGGCAGTTGTGACGCTGCGACCTGACGCGCCACTTGGGCAAAGCTGGCCTTAGGTAGGTATTCAACCCGCCTGCGTGCCTCTTTGAACGATATGTTTTCTTTTACTTTGTAGGTTACGACTTCTTTTTCTTTCTTCCAAGACGGGCGCGACCGCGAGTACGCGGCGTGCTCGCCATCACAGTTCACGCAGTGTGGAGCATTTTCGCATGTTTCAGAGGTGTGTTCTTGGGCACTACATTTAGCACAAATTTGGCGGCCTCGGCAGCTCTGCGAGCTGTGGCCGAAGCGCTGGCATTTGAAACAACGGAGTGGGTTTGGCACGTACGGCCTAACGCGGAGCTTGATGTACCCGGCCTCGATTGACTCGGGCAAGATACTTGATCCAAAAGTAATTATTAGGTGCTTCGACTGAATCTCTTTACCATCCCGCCTCATCTTAATTCTTCTGACGTTGATCACATTTTGTTCGCTGAAGCCCTCCAGGAGTTCCGCTTCAGTCAGCTCAAGCAAATCATCATCTGACACAACACCACGGGTGGTGTTCATTGTAGGGTGCGGGGTTACTGTTATGGGGGTCTCCCCAAATGACACTAGTTGCGGCAGTTTCCCATATTGTTTTACATCGCGGAGCTCCAAGAGGAGGTCGCCGCTTACCATCCTCGACACCTTGTATCCTGGACCAAAAACATCAGTGAGGGACTTTGAAACAAGCAATGGAGAAATGTTTCGCACTGCTTTATTTGGCTTTTCGGAATGAATAACGTTAAAGCGGGGAAAATTCTGGGTTTGGCGTCCAAAAAACTTGAAGACATCTTCGGTGCGCCCTCGTTTCTGAGCGCGATCAGCAAGGGAGGGGAAAGAAGTTTCCATGAAAAAATGTATACATTCGGCAACAGCGCCGACCGCCCACCACGGAGCCCAACGAGGGGACGCGGCAGAGCTTGCATGCAAGTCTGCCCGACGCCAGTCGTACGCCACCACTATAACCGAATATGGTGTACCCGAGGTTGGATAGCCACACAGGGTTTACCCTTGCCGCCAGGAGAAAAGAAGTAAAAAGAAGCGAGAAGGAGACAGGAAAGGTCAAAAAGTGGGAGATAAAGACGAAGATTCGAGGAGGGAGAGACAGGAAAAGGCGACTGCCGATGTCCTCCAGTTGGGCGAGTCTGGAGGTGCCGTCTATGTGAAGCCGAGGCCGAAGAGGTGTGTTGCCTCCACCGGGGGGCCTTAAAGGTCCAAACACCCAGCATCGGCTCAACCCCCGGGATCCCCTTTTCTCCAGACACGGCTAAGCCGCGCACGGCTACACGCGGGAGGGTCCAACCCTCGTGTGCTCGGGTACGTGGTGTCGCAACACACCAAACGCCTGCTGACGCAGACGCCCCTGCGGGGGGCATTATTGTGAACACGATTACGCCACTGTCGAAAATTTACGCCAGCAGCTAAGCAGAATACAGTAATTGCCTCTGTGTTTGTGTGGTTTAGCTTTGTGCTACCAGCTGGCGCCACCAATCTGGCCGCTCACCTTGACGCCCCCGCTAAACCGGAAAACCGCCCGCGCTTGCCCGAATACCGGACACGCTAAAGTCTCTAATATCACTCGTCCCTCTGCCAGCCCCGTCTCCCTTTCTCTAACAGTCTTACATGTACAAGAAACGTTAAGCTAGCCCGAATTTCGATATGTCACTACCTAATAAACTCTACAATGCATCTCTGTTTCGCATAGATTTGCCCTGCACTGTCAAGGAGGTTTCTTCAGAAAATTTCCACTCTCAGACGTGCTGCTGCAATCAGACGATGAGATAGCACAGGAAAGTGTAATAAAATGTCATGGGAAACAGTAAGACGGTTGAAGTCGAGCTTTTCCGTACAACTTTTCGGGAACAAGTTTAAACCCAAGAGCTTTAGCTCCGATGCCACATTTATATTCAAGTATGTCCGAAATGCAGAAACGCCTGTCTAAATAACCGCTGAATCAATTTGAAATAAATTTATCGCATTTTAAAGAGCGGGTTAAATTCTAGTGACTGTTCAAAATGGAATTTCAACTTATGCACTGAATCTGTTTATTTATATTGCCGGAAATCGATAAGCTTGTAAAACATAGAAGCAAGAAGTTAAGGAATAGCAACTCAGCAGTAGAAACAGGCTTCGCAAGAGGATATGGGTTGGGCTTCTTTCAAAGTCATTGAAGCGCAGAGCAAAATTAGTTTCAGAGCAATACTGAGGAACATGGGTGAAAATAAATGTTCGGATAAGGTCCAAAAGTATCTGCAAAAATATCTGCAAATACAAATGCAGGAAAAAGTCATGAAAACTGGCAACTATGAACAAGGTAACTGAAAGTGCAAATAAAGTGACCAGGAGTCGTAAAACACCAAGTGAGAGAAACAAAGTGTGTAAATTGTACGCAAAAGATGGAGACAACAAGGACAATAGAGATTTGCAAAGACGGCAAGAAAGAAAGCGGGAGGGCAGAACCTTATAACGAAAAGGACAGTGCCTGGCCTTTTGAGGCCCGAGCGTGTTGCCGAAAAAATTATGCGCCAGAGAATGAAGAAAATGTGTTCTGCAAAAAAATTATAAAAAGCATGGGAAGGGCTCAGCACGTCGTAATTTAATGCCAAGGTATTCACCTAGCGAGACCGGTAGGAAATGTCCACCTTCCAAAGGCGTTGGGATTCAAAGAAAATGGAAGGATTCACTGTTGAGCACTTTAGAATATTGACGAAAAAAAAGCAGGAAAAAGCTTGATAGAACCGCGGTCGTTGCCAGCGTAGGTATGATCGACAATATAGTGAGATAGAGGCTTCCGATACGAAAGATGGAGATTGAATAGGCAGAATGCTAGATGGTGATAAATGCAGTAAAACATGAAGGAAATACGTAGGCAGGGCGAACATTCGTCCCCGCACCGTTTTAAAGAGAATGCAAATGATCATCATCATCGAATGATGGCTTTGTTCCTGTGATTACGCGTAACCTTCTAGTGTCATAGCTTATAGCCCAATCTGTAATAAACATTCGTCGCAAGGAGCTGATGAGCTCCGATGAAGCTGGGCGAATTAGGGGCAGCAGTTCAGAGGAAGCAGGAAGGCTTTAGACGGAATGCTGCCTGCAAGGTAAATCATGTCAATAAGTACATCAGTTGCAGGAAGGGCGCTGTCTAAAAATTCCTTTATCTTGTGGTCAAACTTACATAGGCCAGACAGGCCGTTGCATCAATATTAGAGTAATGGAGCATGCCAAATTATTGGACAAAAAAGACACTAACCTGGCAAAGCATTGCAGTATTTGTAGATGCGTACTCTTCTTTAACGATACACAATTGTTATTATTTCATTGTGACAAGACTACCAGAGAAATCGCTGAAGCATTCCATCAGAAAATCTAATAGTTGCGTGAGCAAAACATCTTTAATCTTGTCAGCGAAAGAAATGGGATAGCTGCATAAAGGGTAGACTGCAAGGCAAAAACATCGCGTGCGTATGTTGGCTGTCAGGAGTTTGTATCTGATCACCGATGTATGACCAGGCGCATGCGTGCCCAGATGTGTACGTATAAGTTGACTTCTTGCTTCAAATAAGTCAGTTGTAAGTTCAGCGCCGTGTTTGTCTCCTCCTCTTTCTGGTCATGTCGTCTAGCGCTGTTTGAATTTTATTGTTACCATGGAACACCAACTCGCCCAATCCGCTGCCCTTCTGCAAATGAGCACCGGTGTAACCTCGGAAGCCGCTTTGCGAAGTATACGGTGGCGCTTGTGTGGTTGGGGTTAACCTCCAAAAGCCGCAGCGGTGCGTAGATGCTGGGGCCTAGAGTTCACGCAAAACTCGTTCTACTTACGCGGCAATCATAATCCAGCTATTCATCTTCGCAAACTTGTTGAGTTCCGGCCTGCGAATGAGAAATAAGTTACTGCTTAACCACGTTGCTACCACGACCTCCATGCGGACTGTCTTCATCTCGCCCCAGCGAATCTGTGCTACATGTTCAACACACGAGACACTCGAGATAGGCTTTAAGATGGAAGTGTGGGTACAACCAAAATGGTTCCCACTTAAACCGTTTAATTTTATGCACGGGAGAATTCATCATCATCATCATCGTAATCATCATCATCATAATTCATCGTCATCGTCGTCGTCGTCTGCCTAATTTTATGTCCACTGCAAGACGAAGGTCTCTCCCAGCGATCTCCAATTGCTCCCCTTTTGCCCTAGTTGACTCCAACTTGCGCATGCTAATTTCACAATTTCACCACCCCACCTAACCTTCTGTCGTCCTCGACAGTGTTACCATTCCCTTGGCACCCATTCTGTAACCCTAATGGTCCACTTGTTATCTACCCTATGCGTTACATGGCCTGCGCAGCTCCACTTTTTTCTCCTGATGTCAACTATACTGGCGGCTATCCCTGTTTGCGCTCTGATCAACGACGGAGCTTCCACGCATTGAAATCCGCATTACCTGCCAGTGCTTACAAATACATACTTTAGCAAGTAAGCCAATCGAACATGATAAAAACTGGCCTTAGCACATACGTGCGACAACCATTGTTTATTCATCGTTTGATCATCGCATGATCACCTTTAGTTTCTCATCTTCAGTATGGTAGTTATTTCCGTCTTGTTAATGGAAACCTCCTGATATCCTTGAAAAATGCCCAGAGTGGATTCACAGCGCTAACATGAACATGCAGCGCTAACGTGATCTAACTGCTTGCCTTCTGTATTCTGCTTCCTGTCCTTTGACGTTCATTAAGTCGCCCTTATACGCCGCGCATCTCTATTGTATACGCAGTACATGGCCTGTACGCGTAGCTTTACATTGGGGCCTAATAGAATTTTTGATCATTCCATGATCACCTTCAGTTTCTCATCTTCAGTATGGTAGTTATTTCCGCGTTATTAATGGAAACCTCCTGATGTCCTTGAAAAATACCCAGAGTGGCTTCACAGCGCTAACATGAACTTGCAGCGCTAACGTGATCTAACTGCTTGCCTTCTGTATTCTGCTTCCCGTCCTTTGACGTTCATTAAGTCGCCCTTATACGCCGCGCATGTCTATTGTATACGCATTACATGACCTGTACGCGTAGCTCTACATTGGGGCCTACTAGAATTTCTTTATGCAGTGAGATATGAAACTAAGCAATACTCTCTTTTGACAGCGGCTAAGGTGATTTGAATAACACTTAGTCTACATAAACGGAGGAATTAGGTTCAACCGATTGTGGGCAACAAAGATTTAATTTAGGGCTGAAGTTTCTTTCCGCCAATGCTGTCGGAATTCGGTGTAACAAAATTGGAGCACAAATATTGAAATTCGTAACTCTACCGATCACAGGTATAGCGCTACTGTTTACTGCCATTTATTAGATCAATCTATCAGGACAAATAAAATGCTTGAGTTCAGAGCCTAATTGTAGTTGTAAGAATGTTTACGAGCGTTTCGCAAGAGACCTACTCATAAATTATAGGTTTTTTTTTGAGCGATGCATGTTACGTAATTGTCGGCCACTTTATACGTCTGAATGGCGAAAGCTCACAAGACTGCGATCTTATTTGATTAGGTTACATAGTCGTAAACTGAGTGCTTCAGTAGGAATTTTTTTCGAATTTTTCACTATTCATAAAAGAAATTGACAAAAATGATATAAATACTCTCCATAAGGTCAGAAGACTATCTTCCTTCTTCTTTAAGTTGGGCGCATTGGATGCCGAGCCAAGCGATTTCTTTGTTCCTGTGCATTTAGATATGAGCTCGAGAGATAGTGTGACATGTACTCTTATCTAAAATTTAAGCTGCGTGCGTGTGCTTTCAAATAGTAGCGCCGCGACAATCTCCCGACGTGGCGCCTATCATTTTCCGTTCCATCACTCCTTGGGATGTGCTTATCTTGCTGCGACCCTTGAGAAGGGCGCGCGGTTATCACACTTCGGAATTACGCCTTGAGGAAACCTGCGATTCGTTATTTCGATTTTCATCAAGTAAGCTCTCGTCTCTTTCCTGAACGCCACCGCGGCATCATCCCTATAAATTCCAAACTGGGTAGTGCATCTAACTCAGAGTTTTTTTTTCTGATGTTATGGGTGGTCAGTTCACGCCTAGAATCTCTGGAAATGGTTTTGCTGCCGCCGGCTCCCCGTCCGTTGTCGCTCTCGTGCGATCACGCGAGATCCGATCACGCATTCGCTGAAAGTAATGCAGGCTGCCCAGTTACCCTTACAAAGGATAAAGATAACGTTGGTATTATTCGATTGGAAGATATTTTTTTTCTGAGTGTCGCTTTTACGTTGCCAAATAAGTTGCTGTTCCATATAGAACTCAACGCTTTTCTTCTCAATATGCATCATTCTATTCGCTTTTTTCTTTGTTTACGAACACTCAGGTACGCAAAAAAAAAAACAAGTGTATTTACGGCGTTGCTTGCTTACACAAACACAAAAGCAGCGACGATGGCCGTTGTTAGCAGCATCTGCACGGAGAGAATCGCGTACACCTTCCGGATGAAACCTGCGTAACAAAAAAAAAATGAAAAGAAAAGGAAGCTCATGAATAGGAATGCTTCGTTTGAAGCGGCTATGCTCGAAACACAGCCTAATATTGGAAACTATGTATGTTATTACTATATTTTTTTTTGCTTAGCAGAAACTGTTCTTTATGTCTTACTGAATTCTATGATATCGTATTATTGGTTTTATTATTATTTTATTTTTATATTATTTACAAATATCTCACAGGCCTTCTAGAAGGTGTTGTGTAAGGGGAGAAATACGTTAACATATTCGTAAGGAATTTGGAAGCAAACCAAAAATAAAGCATCAGCACGATATTAGCAAATGCAATATCAAGAGCAGCAACATTAAAAGCAGTAAACACAATAACACGTTTAAAAAACAGCATTATAATCATTTTGTCTGCAGCAGTATGGAACATTCATACTATAGTAACAACTGCAGTATCCAAAAAAGAAAGAACGAATCCGGATCACTGGAATCCTTTTATTAGCTTGTAGAGAAATGCAGGAAAGAAAAGAAAAGAAGCAAGACGTATTAAACGATTGGAATGATATACTGATCGATTACAAGATTGCGAAAGAGAGCGTTCCATAAAAGATCCGCACGGGGCAAAGCTGAAAAATTAAAGGCGTGAGTATTACTATAAATTTGGGCGTAGCTGAACTGATGGTTAAATCTTTGTGACGTTGAGGATGCATTTTTTCAGGTTTGATACGGATAGGCCGACTGTGTGAAGGAATCCATGAAATAATAACAGAAGGGAAATATCACGGCGACTGGTCATTCGCTGCAACGAAAGGCCGAGTTTTATCGGGGTTAGACTTGACTGATTATTATATATTTTTAAATGAAATGGCTAGTGCTATTCTGCATGCTCTCAAGGAATTCCTTGACGTATTTTTCACGATGAGATTATAGACAAGAAGAGGTGAACTCAATTTGTGACCATACAATAGTTATGCAAGCTAGTTTTTGTGATGCGACTGCATCATCGCAATCTTTGCGAAACGTAACATACATTCGGAGAAAGTTTGTGTGTTTGGATTTTAAGTTTGTTTCCTGTAAACACAGCACTTTTGGATTGTGTTTGTGGATGAGTTCTTGTACGTCACCAAGGTTTCTAAGTAGACCTTAGGCGTTCCATTGAAGGATTTGTGGATCTATATTTAAAGTAAATTGTTGCTGTGTATACAGAAATAGAAGTGATGGCTTAGATTACAGAGCTCTTTCCAGGCCCTGTAACGGGGATTTCGCCCTTTTTGGAGCGTTCGAAGGAGCCTCGCTGCTCCTAAGGCGCTTGGTGCGCCTTGAGTATAGGTGCAGTGTCCATTGCCTCTTGTGAGGCGCCGGACACGTGCTCTTGTGAGTGAGAAGTTACCAGGGAAGGTCCCGCCTTGGAGGGCAAGACAGACCCCTGCGCCCACCAGCCTGGATGTCGATGGGGCTGCCTGTGGGATTGGGCTACGCCGGCTGTTGCCAGCGCTGGAAGGGGCCTCGGAGGGTGAGGCAGCCTTGGCTGCGCCCACCTTCGAGGTCGATGGTCCCTTCTTCTGGGTTGACGGAGCAGCGCTAGCTGCAACCGCCGCGGGGCAGATGGCATAACTGCCGACTCATTGCTTGTGGGTCGGCCAGCCAGCGGAAGCCGTTGTGTCGCTGCCCCCTGACGCGTCACATCGGCAAAGGTTTTTTTGGGAAGGTATTAAAACCACCTGCCTGCTTCCCTGAAATTTATATTTTCCTTTACTTTTATCGTCACAGTTTCTTTTTCTTTTTTCCAGGGTGGGCACGACCGCGAGTATGCGGCGTGCCCTTCTTCACAGTTTACACAATGAAGAGCGTTCTCGAAAGCTGCAGCAGTATGTTCATGGGCACTGCACTTCGCACAGGTTTGACGGCCTCGGCAGCTTTGCGAACTGTGGCCGAAACGTTGGCATTTGTAACATCTGAGCGCATTGGGCACATATGCCCTAATACGGAGCTTGGTTTACCCTGCCTCGATTGACTCGGGCAGGACACTTGATCCTTGGTGATTATCAAGTGCTTGGTTTGGATTTCTTTGCCATCTCGCCTAATCTTAATTCTTTTTTGATTACATTCTGTTCACTGAAGCCTTCGAAGAGTTCAGCCTCAGTGGGCTCCAGCAAGTCATCGTCCGACACAACGCCGCGGGTGGTGTTCATAGTACGGTGCGGGGTTACTTTTAGTTAGGTCTCCCCAAATGACACTAGTTTCGGCTGTTTCCCATATTGCTTCTTATCGCGGAGCTCCAGGAGGAGATCACCGCTTGCCATCCTGGTTGCTGTATAACCGGCTCCAAAAACATAAATCAAATTCTTTAATACAAGGAACGGTGAAATGGTGCGCACTGGTTTTCCGGGTTTTTCCGAGTGAACTGCATGGAAACGTGGGAAGTTGTGGACTTGGCGTCCGGAAAACTGAAAAACTTCATCGGGGCGCCCTCTTTTCTGAAGGCATCAGGGAGTGAACGAAAGGAGCTATCCATAAAGACATTGTGAGGTTTCGGCAGTAACGCCAGCCACTCACCGTGGAGTCCTACAAGGGACGCTGCAGGACCTGTGAAACACGGCCTGCAAACGCCAGCCGTACATTACCACTATAACCAAATATTAAATAACCTAGGTTCGCTATTCACACGAGGTTAACCCTTGCTGCCTGAAAAATTGGAAGTAAGCGGAAGCTAGGAGAGGACAGGAAAGATGAAAAGTGAGAGAAAGACGAAAGCTGGAGGGAGAGAGACACAGGAAAAGGCCACTACCGATTTCCCCAGGGTGGGTCAGTTTGGGGTTGCCGTCTAAGTGAATCAGAGGCCAAAGACGTGTGTTGCCTCCAGCGGGTAGCCTTAAAGGTCCGAACACCCGGTATCGGCTCAACCCCAGGATCGCCCTTTCCCCGTACATGGCTAAGCCGCACATGGCTACACGCGGGCGGGTCCAACGCTCGTGTGCTCGGGTACGTGGTGTCGCAACACACCAAACGCCTGCTGAAGCAGACGCCCCTGCGGAGGCCGGCACGGTAGCGGTAAGTGCAAGTGGTATGCAGGAACGTTATGGTCAAGCAGGCGTCACAGAGGAGCGCAGAGCACCGTCCCTTTGCTGTTGATTCGTGTACATGCAAAGGGACTCTCTGCCGCCGCCAGGAGTGGCCTTGGGTCGCGTTAAAAAATAAAAAGCAGGAATGTGCGCTCAAATGCCTGTGGCAATTCCACACTCCCCGTTTGGCTTCGCCACAAGTACATTTGCTTAATTATTCTCGCAAAACAGGCAAGCAAGGAACCCAAATGTGGCGTTGCGATCAATCCACCACGAAATGTCACGAAATGCTCAAAATTATAGTCTGAGAGATCCAGCGCTATGACAACGTACTCCGGTCTATCTAGGGAAAAAACACGGGGAAGGCGGGAGATGGAAATTCATGACGATGATCAAAAGGAGAAGGCGAAAGCACAAGCCAACGTTTCGACAAGTGGACTTGTCTTCTTCGAGGCGCAAGAAGACAAGTCCACTTGTCAAAATGTCGGCTCCTGCTTTCACCTTGATCTCGTTTTGCTCATCGTCCGGTATATCTGTGAGTCTTATTTACGCAACATCTTGTAGGCACGCGCCTACTAGGCGCATCGCCTGCCCGCTTGCTGCATACGGACAAGCGCGATGGGCAAATGGGTGCTGCGAACCGCAAGACGAGGGCCGAACGTTTTCGTGAGCACTTCTCGCCCACCAGCGCTCCGCCTACGAAAAGTCTTCGGGCTTACGTTAAACTAAAAACGACTTGTGAGAGGAGCGATGCTCACGAACTCACCTATTCGTACGTATTTGTCGGCGAATGGGTTTTCCATGGCGGACTCGGCGGGAGGTATGCCCGCTTCGACATCAGATGCCCTTCGCACACTCGGGACGTAGCCGGGGCCAGGGGCATAGCCGGGGCCAGGGGCGTAGCCGGGGCCAGGGGCGTAGCCGGGGCCAGGGGCATAACCGGGGCCAGGGGCATAACCGGGGCCAGGGGCGTAGCCGGGGCCAGGGGCGGGGCCATAGGCGGGGGCGGGCTGTCTCATCTTGATACAAAATTTAGAGAAGTGTCCTAGGCGACGAATCTGTAATGTACGCGGGCAAAACAGAAGACGTCATTGTGTACCATGAGTATGCGGTAACGAAAAAGAGCACTGCATCACGCATATGCTTTTTTCCAGTGGTTGTTTTTCGCCAGCTAAGAACTACAGTGATACCGCTTGGCGCAAAAGCTGTCGTCACGTATATGGACTTAGCCGAATGTTCTCGCCGAACTACAGCACCGAAGAAGCTTGACAACTTGACGACTGGCGTATCACGAATCAGCATGCGATCGAGTACTCAACACTACGATCTTTGACGAGGCTTTGTGCAATACGGACCCGGTGACCGCGTTTGGGTTCGCACACCAATTCGCCGACGTGAGATTTATGGAAAGGATACTGCAACGTGATTTCGGAGCGTACGAGAAGCCGTTGACGTCTTAGTGACGTGTGGTCGCCATAACGTGTCACTATTGTATTGTGGCAACAAGCTTTTCTCGGCAAAAAGCAAGACGGAAAGCATGCAATACGCAACGGGGCCCCCGAACTCAAAGGCAGCAGGACCCGTTCCGTGTATATCTACACCCTTCCTTGTCTGCACCCTCTTCTCGTCCCCATGATGCTCTACCCTAATCCCGGAGAAAGAAACTGCATCGGTACCCATGTGCCAACAGGTCAGGTTAAACTGCGATTCCTTCCTTGATTCATACTTTCGCAGAAGTACGCAATCTGGACGTCGTATCATCGTTTTCAGCTTCATAATTGCCAAGCTGAGGTTTCTGCCCAACGCAGCCTTTAACTATGTGCATAGCCTTCTGCATTTTTGTGCTCTGCAACACCGCGAATATATTGAAGGCCATCAGAATCATTGCTGGCCACTCGAAGAAAGTAGGGATTGCTTCGAATTACCGAGTCATCCGCATCAAATTTACAGCAAGGAAAACTTATAATTGCGCATTCAGGTTAGCCTGTGTGGCAATGCGTACGCAAGCTATAAGGCGCCATAATACAGCCAAGTTGGGAAGGCCGTGCAGCCCCATTGTTTCCGTAAGTGTATATATATATATATATATATATATATATATATATATATATATATATATATATATATATATATATATATATATTGTCACGTGGTAGTGACGGTGAAGAAAGAACACAGTAGCAGTACTGTGAAAGACAAAACTAGCTTTTATTGGGCGAACCTGTGCCCACAAAACAGGATACACTTAAAGCACAACGATAGCGGCGAACACGCTCGGCGATCGTCGAAAATCTGATCAGCGGGTCAAGCGCGTCGGCTTTTGTAGATCAGTCATCGAATGTTCCAGATTAACTGATGGGACCCGCGTGTCTTCCACAAAGTTCTACACAATTCGTGTCACGCGATGAAATCTGATAACACAAGGTTCGGCGACAACAGACACGCGGATAGAAGCGTCGATAACTTTCCAGAAACGTCGGATACATGCAGGCGCGTCCCTCGCTCTGCGATTACAGTTGTTAAGCGGCGAAACGTGGTTGCCCGATAAAGATAAGTACACGTGTCATTACCCCCCTCTTAAAAAGCATCGACCCGATGCTGCAAACAAACGAAAGTAACAAAGAAAAGCACTCGTATCAAAGAAAACAACAAACTAAGGAAGTTCATCAGCGTCCGTAAAATGGTTTAAGGCGCACCACGTGGACCACTTCAGATCGTGCGCGGCGCCGCTGTGAGTGCGAAATGCCGTCTGGCACGACCTCATAGTCTAGTGCGCCAATACGTCGAATGACCTTGTAGGGTCCGAAATAGCGTCGCAGCAGCTTCTCACTGAGTCCTCGCCGGCGTATCGGGGTCCATACCCAAACACGGTCGCCGGGCTGGTACTCGACGAAGCGTCGTCGGAGGTTGTAGTGTCGGCTGTCGGTACGCTGCTGGGTCTTGATCCGTAGGCGGGCGAGCTGTCGGGCTTCTTCGGCGCGCTGGAGATAGCTAGCGACGTCAACATTCTCTTCGTCAGTTACATGCGGCAGCATGGCGTCAAGCGTCGTCGTCGGGTTCCTGCCGTAGACCAGCTTGAACGGCGTGATCTGTGTTGTTTCTTGTACCGCCGTGTTATAAGCGAATGTTACGTACGGCAGGACGGCATCCCAGGTCTTGTGTTCGACGTCGACGTACATCGCTAGCATGTCGGCGAGGGTCTTATTCAGCCGCTCCGTAAGACCATTCGTCTGCGGGTGGTAGGCCGTTGTCCTCCTGTGCCTTGTCTGACTGTATTTCAGAATGGCTTGGGTGAGCTCCGCTGTAAAGGCCGTGCCTCGGTCGGTGATGAGGCCTTCTGGGGCGCCATGTCGCAGCAGGATGTTTTCGACAAAGAATTTCGCCACTTCGGCTGCGCTACCTTTCGGCAGTGCTTTTGTTTCAGCGAAGCGGGTGAGGTAGTCCGTCGCCACGACGATCCACTTATTTCCGGTTATTGACGTCGGAAAGGGTCCCAGCAAGTCCATCCCGATCAGCTGAAATGGCCGGCAAGGAGGCTCGATTGGCTGTAGTAATCCGACTGGCCTTGTCGGCGGTGTCTTGCGTCGCTGACAGTCTCGGCATGTTCTGACATAACGGGCGACGTCGGCGGTCAGGCGCGGCCAATAATACTTTTCTTGTATCCTCGATAGTGTCCGGGAAAATCCGAGGTGTCCAGCGGTCGGATCGTCATGTAGGGCGTCCAATACTTCTGGACGAAGTCCTGACGGGACAACAAGAAGGTAATTGGCGCGGACTGGTGAGAAGTTCTTCTTCACGAGTAGACTGTCTTGAAGCGTGAAGGAAGATAATCCGCACTTAAATGCCCTGGGGACAACGTCGGTGTGCCCTTCCAAATAATCGACGAGGCCTTTAAGCTCCGGGTCCGCTCGTTGTTGTTCGGCGAAGTCTTCCGCGCTTATTATTCCAAGGAAGGCGTCGTCATCCTCGTCATCTTGCGGCGGCGGGTCAATGGGGGCACGTGATAGGCAATCGGCGTCTGAGTGTTTTCGTCCGGACTTGTATGTTACAGTGATGTCGTATTCTTGTAGTCTGAGGCTCCACCGTGCCAGCCGTCCAGAGGGATCCTTTAAATTCGCTAGCCAACACAAGGCGTGGTGATCGCTGACGACTTTGAATGGCCTGCCATATAGGTAAGGGCGAAATTTCGCTGTAGCCCAAACGATGGCGAGGCATTCCTTTTCGGTTGTAGAATAATTGCCTTCCGCTTTTGACAACGACCGGCTAGCGTAAGCTATCACGTGTTCATGTCCATCTTTTCTCTGGACTAGGACGGCACCGAGGCCTAGGCTACTGGCGTCAGTGTGGATTTCGGTATCGGCGTGCTCGTCGAAGTGCGCAAGTACGGGCGGCGACTGCATGCGTCGTTTGAGTTCTTGAAATGCGTCGGCCTGCGGCTTTTCCCACTTGAACCCGACGTCACATTTAGTTAGCTGCGTCAGCGGCTCAGCGATGCGCGAAAAGTTCTTGACAAATCGCCTGTAGTAGGCACACATGCCAAAAAATCTACGCACTGCCTTCTTGTCGATCGGCTGCGGGAACTTTGCTATGGCCGCTGTCTTCTGCGGGTCGGGGAGGACTCCAGATTTGCTGATGACGTGGCCTAAAAATAGAAGCTCCTCGTAAGCGAAGCGGCACTTTTCCGGCTTCAGAGTAAGTCCTGATGACCTGATGGCCTCTAGTACTGTTGCAAGCCGCCTAAGGTGAACGTCGAAATTTCCGGCGAAGACGACGACGTCATCCAAGTATACGAGACAGGTCTGCCACTTCAATCCTGCTAAAACCGTGTCCATCACGCGCTGGAACGTTGCAGGCGCCGAGCACAGTCCGAATGGCATAACCTTGAACTCGTAGAGGCCGTCTGGGGTGATGAAGGCGGTCTTTTCGCGATCTCTTTCGTCGACTTCTATTTGCCAATAGCCAGACTTGAGGTCCATGGACGAGAAGTATTCGGCGTTGCAGAGCCGATCCAATGCGTCGTCTATCCGTGGGAGGGGGTATACGTCCTTCTTTGTGATCTTGTTCAGACGACGATAATCGACGCAGAAACGCAGGGTTCCGTCCTTTTTCTTCACCAGGACAACAGGGGATGCCCATGGGCTTTTCGACGGCTGGATGATGTCGTCGCGCAGCATTTCGTCGACTTGTTCTCTTATAGCTTCGCGTTCTCGCGGCGAAACGCGGTAAGGGCTCTGACGGAGTGGTCGAGCGCATTCCTCGGTGATTATGCGATGTTTGGCGACTGGTGTTTGTCGAATCCTCGATGACGTCGAAAAGCAGCCTTTGTATCGTCGGAGCAGACTTCTGAGCTCCTGTTGCTTAATCATAGGGAGATTTGGATTAATGTCGTAGTCTGGTTCGGGAACCACAGTCGTCGGGGTAGATGCGGCGGAATCCGAGAGGACAAACGCATTACTTGTTTCCAGAATTTCCTCGATGTACGCGATCGTCGTGCCCTTGTTGATGTGCTTGAACTCCTGGCTGAAGTTTGTCAGCAACACTTCAGTTTTCCCTTCATGCAGTCGAGCGATCCCTCTTGCGACGCAAATTTCACGGTCTAGCAGTAGACGTTGGTCGCCTTCGATGACGCCTTCTACGTCAGCGGGTGTTTCGGTGCTGACCGAAATAACAATGCTGCAGCGAGGCGGGATGCTCACTTGCTCTTCGAGCACACTCAAGGCGTGGTGACTACGAGGGCTCTCCGGCGGTATCGCATGATCTTCCGACAGTGTTATTGACTTCGACTTCAGGTCGATGACTGCGCCGTGTTGGTTGAGGAAGTCCATACCGAGAATGACGTCTCGTGAACACTGTTGGAGGATAACGAAGGTGGCAGGGTAAGTCCGATCATGAATGGTTATTCTTGCCGTGCAGATCCCAGTCGGCGTGATGAGGTGTCCTCCATCGGTTCGAATCTGAGGGCCTTCCCATGCGGTCTTAACTTTCTTCAACTGGGCGGCGATGTGTCCACTCATTACGGAGTAATCGGCCCCTGTGTCGACTAAGGCAGTGACTGCGTGGCCGTCGAGAAGCACGTCGAGGTCGGTTGTTCTTTGTCTGGCGTTGCAGTTGGGTCTTGGCGTCGGATCACGGCTGCGTCGTGTTGAACTGAAGCTGGAACGTTGCGTCGTCAAGTCGTCTTTCGTCGGTGTAGTCTTGGCTTCCCGACTTCTTCGGGACGGCGGCGTGTCGTCATTAGGTCGTCGAGATGGTCTCTTCGTCGTCTTCGTCGGCGGCGGAGGATCTTCGTCAGTTCGACGAACAGCAACCGCACCTCCATCGGTTGCTGCTTTTAGTTTTCCGGATATGGGCTCGCAGAGCGGCCCCGGGCTGGGCCGGTGTACGGTCGGCGCTGCGGCGACAGGTAGCGGCCTGGTGACGGCGAACGGGATGGTCGTCGAGGGCTCCACTGAGTGGCGGCGAGGTAGTCGGCGATGTCACGTGGGCGCTCTCCAAGCTGTGGACGCGGCGCGTTGACGGCGAAACCTCGCAGTCCCATCTCCCGGTACGGACATCGTCGGTAGACGTGACCCGCTTCTCCGCAGTGGTAGCAGAGCGGGCGGTGGTCAGGAGCACGCCAAATGTCCGTCTTCCTCGCGTAGGTGCGCTGGGCGACGGGTGGTCGTGCTGGCGGCGGCGGCGGCGGACGACGAAATTGCGGCGTTACAGGGCCCTGGCGCGGTCGCTGAGGAGGGCCTTGACGGCGTACGACGGCGGCGTAGGTCATCGCTTCGGGTTGGGGTTGCGGTAATTGAGGTTGCACCTCCGGGACTCCAAGCGACCGCTGAACCTCATCTTTGACGATGTCAGCGATCGAGGCCACTTGAGGCTGCGACGACGGGAAGATCTTCTGAAGCTCCTCTCGTACGACTGTCCTGATAGCCTCGCGCAGGTCTTCGGAGGCCAGTGATTGAACTCCGGCATAGTTTTTAGCGTTGGTGCGGCGGTCGAATTGCCGGTTTCGCATCTCGAGTGTCTTCTCGATGCTAGTGGCCTCGCGAAGAAACTCGTCGACAGTCTTCGGTGGGTTTCGTACCATACCGGCGAAAAGTTCCTCCTTAACACCACGCATTAGTAGCCGGACTTTCTTTTCCTCGGACATTTCCGGGTCGGCGTGGCGGAATAGGCGGCTCATTTCTTCTGTAAAAATCGCGGTGGTCTCGTTGGGCAGCTGCACTCGGGTTTCCAGTAGTGCTTGGGCTCGTTCTCGGCGTACGACGCTTGTGAATGTCTTCAGGAAGCCGCTTCGGAACAGCTCCCAGGTAGTCAAGGTGGCTTCTCGGTTCTCGAACCACGTCCTGGCAGCGTCTTCCAATGCGAAGAAGACATGTCGCAGTTTGTCTTCGCTGCTCCAGTTGTTAAAAGCAGCGACCCTCTCGTATGTCTCAAGCCAGCTTTCTGCGTCCTCGAACGTTGAACCGCGGAACGTCGGAGGCTCCCTGGGCTGCTGTAGCACGACGGGGGATGCTGGGGCTGCCATTGGGGTGGACTTGGTGGTGATCTTCCTGCACGTCTCAGGTAGGAGTCCGTGCTCTGGGGGCAGTCCTTGCAGCCGGCGGCTAGCTCGCTGGTCTTGGGCGACGTTGGTTTTGTCCTCGGGCTTCGGGCTTGGATCGCGGCTTTGCGGGGGCGTTCGGTACATGAACGCACAAGCACCTCCACCAGATGTCACGTGGTAGTGACGGTGAAGAAAGAACACAGTAGCAGTACTGTGAAAGACAAAACTAGCTTTTATTGGGCGAACCTGTGCCCACAAAACGGGATACACTTAAAGCACAACGATAGCGGCGAACACGCTCGGCGATCGTCGAAAATCTGATCAGCGGGTCAAGCGCGTCGGCTTTTATAGATCAGTCATCGAATGTTCCAGATTAACTGATGGGACCCGCGTGTCTTCCACAAAGTTCTACACAATTCGTGTCACGCGATGAAATCTGATAACACAAGGTTCGGCGACAACAGACACGCGGATAGAAGCGTCGATAACTTTCCAGAAACGTCGGATACATGCAGGCGCGTCCCTCGCTCTGCGATTACAGTTGTTAAGCGGCGAAACGTGGTTGCCCGATAAAGATAAGTACACGTGTCAATATATATATATATTTATATATATATATATATACCGCGGCGGGTACAAGACGGGCATCATCAGCACTCGGTGATCCTAAACGGCCTCACTTCCGAGTACTGACTGAGCCCAATGCTGCTGAGCTTACGTGATTGGCCGACAAGCAGACTATTGAGCATGGAACGGCGGATTGACTGGAGAAGGCGAGCTGTTGTATGAAAGCTACTGTATTCAAGCAATCGCTTGTTGCTTTTGATTCCTCAGCTCTGTGGGCGCCGTTGCAAAAATCCTAAGCGAATATATCAGGCCATTGCATGTAAAGAGGATCAATTGCTGCTAAGTAATTCTCTAACACAACTTAAAAACGGTGCCAGACCTGGAGGATGAGCCTTAAGATACCTAAGTGCTCCAATGTGACCATAACGAAGAAATAGAAATAAAAAGGAATCCGCTAGCGCATGCATATATAGTTATCAAGGTCGACGCTATGCCTGTCGACAGGCGTAAATATCATTACAAAAACTGCCTCTCCCGTAATAGAGAGTAGATGTAAGCATGAAATGGCTGCCGGTAAAACAGATTGGTCGGAGATGATACTAGCCACAATCTTAAAATGGGTAACTTCTACTACGGCACACCCCACCACACCACGTCGCACCCCGCCATACTGTGCACTGGTCCACATGGACTCAATAGCTTCCGTTCACAGGCGGAGCCTCATTACAAGTCTCGCCTCGGTCAAACAGCCATCCGCCATGCGCTGGACGCTACCGGCTTGAACGTGTCCGGACGCACCGCGGAAATCACGGACCACTGGCGTTGAAAAGAGCACAGGCAACTCTGTCTCAGTGCCAAAAGATCACAGTCAAGGGTACAGTGCCCTGTATCTGCATTTTTAACGTCGCCCTATTGGAAATGACGAATAAAACTTCAGCGTACTAGAAGTTACAGCTTCAGTGATATTGTCAACAAACATTTGGAAGAACTCGGAAGCAACATTTGTCGCAACTTGTTTAGGAAGCAGCTAGCGTATATAATGCGGTCTTGACTGGTTGCCCGGCTGATCTCGCTTTGCTCTCGCAACTTGCCCGGATATTTTCGTTTGAGTGACACTGATGAATGCTCCGGCGTTTGGCTCAAGGTCATTTTAAGGTCGCTGACAATGGGCTAAGAGCATTTTGTGCTTGAAACACAGTTTCTCAGCCTCAAAAAGACTCTGGTTGCTTCGGCAACGTCTGGAACATTGTACGAGTAATGCAAAACTAGTTGCTTGTACGTCACTGGTGCGTCCTCTACTTAAACATGGTTCATGTCGTATTGGACGCACACACAAAAACTGATACAGATAAACTGGAAATAGTACAAAAAGGAACACTAAGGTGTATCTTTAACGCCTTCAGAAGACAAGTGTCACTGTCTGATATCCGTTCGAGGTCTAGTCTCCCAACATTGTATGAGCGCCGTAAGTTACACCATCTCGTGGTGCTTTATGAGACAGTCAACGGCCAAACTAAAATAAGATGTGACAAATGCAATGAATGTATTGTACCACAGCAACTTTCTTAGCTCGAGCAGTGGCACTGATGAAGTCATGTGACCACAAAGTGGAAGCCAGTTTCAGAGATCAGGCCAAGCGCCTGACAGGTTCTGGTTACCCGATGCGTATGCTCACCTCTGTCGCGGAGGGCGTAAGCAGGAAGTGTAAAAACACATCGAATGGAAGCAGTGCCACTGCTCGAACTAAGAAAGTTGCTGTGGTACCATACATTCATTGCATTTCACATCATTTGAGAACAATAGCAGCAAATTGTGGGTGGACGTGGTTTTGGCTGCCCCTGAGCGTCTTCAGAAGCTATGCAAACAGGTTAATACCGAGAATAACAAAGGGCACGTATGTTTTACTGAACATCTCAAACAATTTGTAACCTTCACTCACAACGTTGTCTATGCCATTATTTTCTTGTGGAAGAACGTATGTTGGTCAAACCGGCAGTTGAAATAAAGGAGCATCTATATAATGTCGCTAGGGTGATCTCGGGTCATTTAGGTATTCATTGCCGAGATTGTTCTTGCAAACTATTGTTTGAAAGTAGTACCATTCTGTATAAGGCTCAAAGCAGGATGATAAGGGAGATTGTGAATGCCTACGAAATTGCAAAATTACAGGAAAAGAGCGTGAGCAAGCCTTCAGTGTTGCTATCTGAAAAAGAGCTATGGTTCCTCGGTTTATCTTTGTAACCATTGCAGTATGTGTTTTCACCATGCCTTGCACACGTGTACGGTTCATCGATATGCACCACTGAATGTTTTTTTCCTTCACGCTTGTTTCCGCTCGCACGGTATATATACATCGATGCGGGTGAAAATTAAATCTATGGTTGAAAGTGAAGCGCTGTCTCTGTGTGTCTGTTTCTTTCTACGTCCTCGTTCAGTCGCGATCATACTCTCTATCACTGAACTTTCCCCTGACAATAATCGACAGTTATTTATTTATTCTGTGCCAGTACATAAAAATGATTGATTAAAATCATTACCTGAGCCATTAATCTGCTGAAAGGCCTAAGAGTCGAAGAACCTACGTGGTGTGCGGGCTGGGAACGTAAATAATTTTCTGTGCGGGATTTGAACAATTACTATATTATCTCTGAAGGAAAAATCGACTAGCTATCTTGTGGCGAAGCACTAACGGGTTGTATCCAACTGGTGATTTATTAAACTTCATAATCCTCTGACGAGAGCAATACGGCGATGCCGCGAAACGGTTCCACGATACTGTTGGTCTAAGTGCATCGATTAAATTGACTGGGTTCGGTACCAAGAGTGTCGAAGGATATTTTTTCGAGATTCCCTACGGAATAGCTGCAGATATCAGTCTATATAAGTTGCAAGATGGTACGTTTTTAGGCTGTCCATAGACATCCTATAGTCTTCCACCAGAAACGGTTACAAGCCCTCTGTAGACTGGCTGAACGGAGTGTAGTGATGGCTGACGCGTGTCCATAGCGAAACCAAGCCAGGGTCCAGCGTCCGTCAGAGATAAACGGGATCGGAAAGGCATTGAGGTTAACCGGATAAGATTATCGTTGGCTACCCTGCACTGGAGGAAAGGAAAACGGAAACTCCTCACCTGATAAAGTCAGTAGACCGACGCTGCAATCCGCTGGTGGAACAGTGGGACTAGGCAGCCGGCGTCTCTTTGTCTTCCTCACTGTTCGCGAATTCTATTCATGGCACACACCCACTGCAGAATTTCATGCCAAGATCACTCCGGGGAAATGTGGCGCTGTGGTCGCTGCTGTCGCAGTAGGGATTGAATTTTACGGTGAAGCCACTTACGACTGGGGCTCCGTGCATTTTTCGTGTCCATCAAGAAATATGCGTGAGCAATAACTATCACCATCAGTAGCGGCTCATGCCACTGCTCGCGCGTTCGTCGTCGTCGTCTTCTTCCACAGCTGGCTCCGTTGCCGCTCCTCATGCCAGCGTTCCCATACTGCCCCTCCCTCTGCGAAGGCGCTGACGGCACTGGCCCACTTCCAGTCGGTGCGGTGGTTTCGGTCTCAAATTTCTTGGCTCAATATCTCCCGAAATGAAAGCGCCAATGTATATAACCAATGTATAACACGAATGAACGCGGATGCATAAAAATAAATCTGTTTCGTCACGATGACTACCGATCAAGACAATAAATGCGTTCGCATCGTTGCTCAAAATTGTGTGTTACCTCTTTGTCATGTGCTAAACAGCTTCGCTGGTCGTCGACATTCACACAGTGAAATGGCTCATGATTTTCTTTTTTTATCGTAATTAGCATAATTTGAGAACATCACCCACGTTTTCGGGGCCATCTGCTTGTCGAGCTGGGTCTCCAACCGCTTTCCCGTCAACCACTGTGGTGGTGAAATTTTAGATGGAAATTCAGGTTCCGCTTTAGAAGAGTGGTAAGGATAAGCACCTCTTTAAAAAGAGGTACCAGTATGCTTGAATATCACATTCATCATAAACACGTTTTTGTTGCACAGCCATATGTATAAAATGCACCCTTGTGGCTACAGCCGGTCCCACGTTGAGGTCCTCGTTCGCTTGTGCTCGCACCTCTTCTGCGTGGGACTGTCATTGTGCGCGCCGCTCTATGACTATGCGCAATTGGTGAATGTTTTATCGTGTTGCATGTTGCTGTAATGAATTCCACCAAAGAAAAAAAGTGGTGATGAAATGGTAGAGCATCCGCTTCGTAGGCGGGAAGTATACTAGGTTGGAATCCTGGTGCCCCCGAAAACACCGCATTTTTTTTCTAATTGTTGAGACGTACCACGACCAGGCGCTTGTTTGTTTACGTTGGTTTTCATTTCGAAAAGGGGGGGGGGGGCTTACAGAGAGTTGCGGAGGTATCTGGGCGCCCCTTGTTTCGCACAGTTTCGGTGAAATAGGCGAGCATCCTCCGTTACTATGGGAGGCAGTGGAGTTGGGCCGCCAGGTACTTGCTGGTAAAAAGAAAAAAAAACGGTACAATCCCGCTCCTGGCCGGGTGCTCGGCAACTGCCGGAGTTCCAGACGTTTGGAAGCACCTGCCCCTAATGGGGAAGTTCGCCTGGGACCAGCAGTATGGCAAAGCACAAGAACAATTTTTTTCAACCAAGGTGTGAGCCCTGGGTCCGCTAGTGGCACGAAGCGAAGTATTTCGCCGGAATTTCGGCGAAACTCCGATGGCGCAGCACACAGACCATTTTTTGAACTTGCGGACGGCTCGCTAGCCTGTTTCAAAACATTTCGAATGTCTACATGTTATTGATGCCCTTGTTGTAGTTCGAAATTGGTTTCCGAAAAAATTGACGCGTGGGTGCATAAACTTTCCGAAACTTAAGTTACTCGCAGGCACTGCATTAAAGCAAATTAGGCTCTACGTGCCGAACTGCAATCTGAATATGAGGCAGGCCGCAGCTGGGGGCTCCGGAGTATTTTGACCATGACATGACAAGAACTTTATTTGAGACCTGAGGGACTGAGATCTTGGGGAGCCAAAGCCGAAGGCTCCCGAAGGTCAAGTCGGGGCGTCCGCCCACGATGGGACCGGGAGATGAAGTCCCGCCACAATGTCGTGGGCCCTCCGGACAGCCTGGAGTTGAATGTGGAGATTGCTGCTCTTGAGGGATTCCTCCCATTGTCCTTTCGTGATGGGTGGAGAGGCGTTTTTGACCAGCTGGCGTTTTTTAACGTGTAACCAATGCAGTGCACAAGAGCGTTATTGGCATTTCGCGCCACGGGAATGTGGCCGGCATGGTGGGAATTATTTTTCACTAAGCACTTTCCCTAAGGCAGTCAGACATAATTCACTTATCATGCGGATATTTAGCGGTATACAGAATATAGCTTTGTGTAGACGAAGCAATAGACATCAATGCTAAAATTTAATCTTGATTGGATGCATTTGCTTTAATCCTTAAAACGGATGATTCATCAAAACACAACGGAACAATGACATGGGCGCTATTTCAGTTCGATGTTCACGTACAGCGATTTGTTGACAATAAAGCCGCTAGAATCGATTTGCTCCCAGTCCACAGGGCTGCTGCAACCACCGGGGTTTTCAAGTCCCGGCTCCGGTTTCCTCACCATGCTTTTCTGGTCCAACAGTATCGGAGACGAGATGTCCTTCGAGCAGTCCCGGGGGTGGGCGAGGATGAGCGTGACTTGCTTTTCAAAAGGCCACACCACGTGGTTGTCCCATTCGCCGTCTCGCAGGTACACAACGAATAGCACCGTCACTGCTCCGTTCTCGTCCATCGTCAGCTTGCACTGAACGGCCAGCGTGTAACCTCCCAGAGTGCAGGTCTTCGTGTCCGTAATGGACTGGTTCGTGCTGAGGGAGCGAAATTTGTCGTAGGTGTCGGGAAACCCGATCGTCGTGATGAATGCGCCACCCTTGCTGGCCGGCCGAAAGGGCCCTGGAGTGGGTGACTTCGAAGCCTTCAGTCCCATGCTAATCTCTTATCTCTTCACTTGAGATTACTAAAGGCAATGCACTGATACTGAAAAGGCAAGGTGGTGTGTCGGCGGCTTATCGTGAAAACGCGTGGGAGATGATTGAAGCTCGAAAAATTAGCGCTGCGCTCATAGTGCGCGTCATCGAAAGGAGAGTTTTTATGCCTGACGGAGCTTTTTAAATGACTCTGTTACAGTTCTAGCCATTATCACTGCTTGTTCACGCTGGTTGAACGGACTCTGCACGGCGGAGCTATAGGTCGCGTGTTTGAAGCATTTATACTGCATGACGCAGCAGGCACCCATTATGCATACGATAACGTTTGCAAGCCATCGGCAGAAAGCAAATGTTTGCCGGGCGTGAAACACGCGCTTTGGTTTCGTGTCATGCATTGTGGATAAACTTGCGGCCAAATGAAAGTAGCGGTGATCAGTTACTGTTAAAATAGAACTGGCTTCCCCACTCGACGACCATTACGTCAAATCCTTGACCATTGGCCAGGTTTACTATTTTTTTTCTTTCTATGTGAACTTACGTGTATCGTTTGCCGCGCTTCGCGCTTCATTTTGCGTACAGAGGCGCGAGGTCGACGGCATGGTTGGTGGTTGACACGAGTTCACCGGTGCGAAAACAGCCGTGACGAGCCCATGTGTACGCAGAATAGACAAACAATGAAAGCTCGATGCGATTTGACCTTTCTCGACAATGCTGCAATCATTAACTTTTTAAGGTTGCGCTCTATTGGTTCTTTCTGTACTTGTGCCACGGTTTTCTGCGCATTAATTACCTGACCGTAGAGCTCCTTGAGTTCGGCAACGCTGCAGCTCCGCCAGTTTAAGAAAGAACCTTTGCCGGCATTTGTAGCCAGCCATGCCTGGCGGAGCATGGCCTGAGTAGCCTTTGCGCCATTAAACTCCAAGTAACTAGCTCTTACGGTTGTGCGGCGCACTAGCTGACAGACGCCGCTAAGGCAATACGCGGGCGGCAGACAGTGGTATCGGCATTTATGGATACAGCAAGCCACGTCACACTGGAATGACAGCACACATTTTAGTGTAAACATGGCGAAGTTGGGACTTCGGAAACCGGCCATGGATTCGTCTGTTGAACTGGTGGCCTTGTATTCGCCAGTCTGCGAAAAAATTTTGTGGCCGGGTGATGCATAGTCGCTATATCATCTGATATTTCTGAATAAAAAAAAATAAAGGAATGTTTGTCACTGAGAAAGTTTCTGAACAGTGAATTTTGTGCAGAACACACAATTTTGTGTGTGGGTACATTATAGGAGCGTCCTTCCTTCAAAAAACAAGAAGAAATATAAAGAGTAATTCTGTTGAAAGCACTTACAATAATTTCGGTCTTTAGTCACTCAAGCCCACGACTTAAGCCATGTTGTAGGGAACGGGTGTCACACACTATATTTTATTTACGTGCGAATAAACAACTGTTTAGGCGGTACATTGGGAGCGATCTGCCGAGCAATTTCACTGACACAAATAAACAATACACAGTGCCCTAGCTTGCTAACAATAATCCAATTGACTTTATGATGCCCAGAACTGATATTAAGGGTGTACTTAAATATATCTATGGATACAGTTTAATGGGTCGAGTGTTCATCAACACGATCTAAAATACTGCAGTATGAGAGTACCATGGATTGTGCTAGAGGATTTCCTAAGCGAGCAAAAGAAGTATGTAGGTTCCAAGAAATTTAGAAATCGACCCACGGGAAGCTTTTATGAGGCAACAAAGGCAACGTGACCTATTCGGACAAGAGTTGCGCTGCCCATTTTGGCGACAAGCGCGGCCCTCAGCCACCATGGTGGACCTTGCAGAGAAAGCAAACTTCTTTCAGCATCAATTAAACGTATGAAATCGCAAGGCACGTCTTGTCTACCTTTGTAGAAATACGCCGTAGCGCCATAGCGAATTTCGGCTACGAACACGGTTAACGCGGCACGTGTCTCAAACCACTGGCTTAAAAATTATATTTTGAGGTTTGGCGTGCTGAAGGCACAATCTGCAGGGTTACCGGCAGGGTTACTGGCAGAGTTACCCGCATGCTCTCTCAATTGACTCATAAGTTAGGCATGAACACAAGCTTGAATGTACGTCATTCATTATTACAGGTAGTAAATTAAGCTCAGAACTTTTCGAGGCAGTGTTGCATACGTTCTCGCTGAGAACGCATGACGATGCAGAAACCAGTATTGGTTCGAGTCAAACTCATAATAAGAGAGGTTTGTTAAGATATAGCAGGGATGTTGGCCTCAGGTTGGCTCCTTTAGCTTGCTGCTCTGCGCAGAGATAAAGAAAACCGGACCCAAAGAGGGTTATGAGTGGTGGCAATGTGAATATGAATAAATGATGTTAGAGATCTACATTCACAGCCTCGTATCGAGCCCCGTGCTGTGAAGGAATTGCTCTAAAAGATTGTTTATGCACTGCTTTGTTGACGAGAAAACGTAGTGGAACATTACCTATAGTCGTCGTGAATCGCGCCCGATCCTGTTGTGCTACATTATCGGGCAGTGCGCTCTATATTTTACTTTCGTTTTGAACCGTCCTTCTACATTTCTTAGCGCGTCCTTACCCACAAGCTCTAGGCTTCATACCGAGGCTGGTTATTTTGCAAATGAATGACTTGATGAATGAGTTTATTGCGTTTCTAGGCTTGGCTTCGCGATTTTGATGCTGTCAGGCATTCTGTTATCGAAAACCGCATGACGCGATGCGGTTTCCTAAAAGAGAGTAAAACTCGCCAAGTATGTGGCCCTGGCGCAGACAGCAAGCAAAAAGGCAGCGTGTTGTTTGCCAAGTGCTCCCAGTGAACGCCGTAAATGAAAATGACATTGAGAGTATGACCGAAATTTCTGATACCTGCATTGTTACCCATGACATTATGGTCATACGGCAAAAAAGAAACAGTGGTGACTGGAATTTACGGCTTTATTACGCTTTCGAAACAGATAATCGCAAGGCATATACTATATCTGCTCGTCGTCCGTGAAACACGCTACACGGTATCGCGATGTCCGCAGTCGTTATCGCTAGGTAGATATGGGTGGCGAGTGCAGGTATGTGGGCGTGCGACCTAGAACACTGGCACCCTAGATCAGCGTCACATGAGTAAACACTGGATGATGCCTCAACTGGCCATGTGAAGGCTATATTAGAAACGCGTCGGCACGAGAAGCAATCTGCAGGTGAGACAGCACTGAAGTGCCGCTCTTGCTGAACTTCCACCGCCGCCGTGTGCTTCTGCCTGCTCCGATGAGCACAAGCTGCCCGGTTATGCCCGAGTCAGCAAGACCCGAAGCCAAGCGAGAAGACTGCAGCGAGCAACAGTTGTTGTCGGCTAAAGCAGCGACGAAAGCGCCAATTACTCCAGGCCCGTACCGATGTGCCTCCAAGCCTGGCACTTTCATCACCATGTTCCCGATCGCCGGGATACGCGACAAGCTTCGGCGTCTCGACGAGGACTGCAATGTGGAGCAGACGATCGAGAGCGGAACGAACACGATAGGCGGCTACACTTTCGGTATCCAGTGCAAGCTGCAGAAGGACGACGCGGGCGAAGTGAGCGCATTGTTCGTTTTGTTTCTGAGCAGCGGAGAATGGGACGATTATCTCGACTGGCCCTTCGCCAAGGAGCTCACGGTGATCCTCACGCATACCGAGGATCAGGAGAAGGACATCAGGCTGACCTTGTGCGTCGGCGAGGATTGCGACTTTGTGAAGAAACCTGCCCCGGACTGCTGCAACAGGGGGCACCAGAGTAAGCCAGTGAGCTTGGAGGAAATCGAAAGCAGGGGACTCATTTGTAACGACACTTTGTACGTAAACGTCGAGCTAGAATAACAGCCATAGTGCTGCAGTGCTTCTGCGTACTTAGAGCTCGAATCGACCGGCATCGAGGCTGACATTGCAGTCAATAAATGACTACATCTTTAACAGCAAAATGCGCTCTTGTTTGGGTCTGTTTGCTCCTCTTAAGAGAAATGCATAGAGATTCTGTGAAGCAAGTCGTCGGTTCATATACTCATGACTCATGACTCATGACAACGAAAGAGATACTAAGAATGCTCAGTTTCTATCTGTAATCATTGTGTTCGTTACTGAAGACTTAAGTGGCAGTAAGATTTTCGTGATCAGCGTTACATGCCTTTACAAGAAAAAACTGGGATTCGTATCACGTTTCATAGACCATAATACGTAATATGACGCTGAACTATATACTGACAAATCTGAAGGTCAGAATCGGAATCAAGTTTATTAGGTTCACAGAAGGAAACGACATACGATTTAGTACGCAGGAGTATGTCTGAGAGCTGTAGGGTGGCGTCCTGTCAAAGGTTATAGAATAATGTTAAAACAGCAATTAAACATGAGTAAGCTTTCTAGTATTAGAATAAGAAAAGCTAGTGAAACAGGCGGCACTACGAAGATTATAAACAAGAAACCAGATTGTAGAGAGCCAAATAGGAAACGTAATTTTCCAATATTTCAAGAAGAAAGAAAAATAATACTGTTAAAATATGTCAAGTGATCAAGAATGCTCAATTTTAGATAGTAGAGCGTTCCAGATAGATAAAGCAGAGAAATAAGGGATATGTCGACCACTACTAACCATATTGCATTACGAAAGAGTGTCTATCTGACGTAAATCTAGAAGGATTACCGTTCTAAACAACAATGGAAAGCAAACTTCATGGAGTAAGCTGATTCGCTTACATGACCGCTACATTGGGAAGATGACAGTTCAGCAGACGACAAATTGAGAGCACAGCAAAAATGTAAAGCAACGAAGACGCACTGATGCGATTTGAACGGGACGTTAATATTCTAATGTTAAGCTATTTTATGTGCAGTATAAGAGTTAATCGCATGACATAAGTGCTGACCGACCTTGTGATACAATGGGTAATGTGGCTGTGAATAAAGGTGTCGTGGAAAATGTTACCTAAGTGACGTGTCACAATTGCCATTCTCTCTCTCTCTCGTTGTATATATATATATATATATATATATATATATATATATATATATATATATATATATATATAATGCCATGAGCTGGTTTCCTTCGTATTCATTAAGAAAAGAAAATATGTTTTCCTATTGAATAATATAAAAGTACGTGGTGATATAAATGGAAGATAATGAACATATTGCAGGTTAGAATGGCATTCAGTTCTTTGTTGGGCTTTAGATTCTCAGAGCGAATAAATTCACCAGAAGATAGTATTGACGCGTCGTCTGTTTGCAGAAAGTGAAGATTCACATTTCTTAATAATCTGAGGGAGAACATATATAGGAATCAAATATAAATCTTGGCCGGGTAATGATCGTTGCGGTACGCCTTAAACGGTATTCATAGTCTTATCGTCTCAACTGAATATATGCAGCCTGTTGTCTATTTACGAAGTAGCTAATAATTGGTATTAAAGCAGGCCTAAAATGATAATAGCGTGAAGTTTGGCTCCCAAATCAGTGTGATTATTTTTTAAGCAGTTTTAGGTACAATACATTATATATAATACGTTTCTCGATTCTACTACTTAACATGAGCGAATCCTAATGGAAAAATTATTTCACATGCCTCTCCTGCAAGCTTTCCCAAGCACTGAGATATCAATGGCCTCGTTTTAGTTGTCATGGGAATGACTGAGTCTTAAAAACTGAATTTATAATATGCGAAAGAGACGAGGAAACGTATTCAGTAGCTAATTTATTGTTAGACAAATGAATTTCCTCTAGGCTCTAGTAACGTTTAGCTAAATTATAAAGCAAAGTATTACATTGAAGCCGGTTGAGAAAGGCAGAGCGATTGAAAATTATGCTTGAAAGGTTGTCGAAGAGTAATGAGAGGACTGCGGAACTTTGCAAAAGCAGAATTTGAATTCCTTTGCCGTATGTGAAGACCAATGAAAAAGTGGCCTGAAGTCTGAAGGTCAGTGACGGTAGCTTCGGACGTACTTTCTTTTAACAATAATTTTATTATTTTCCATAGTTCGTTGGAGTTATCAGCAGCTTGTGTTAGTATAGCACCGTAATAATTTATTTTAGAAGTTTTCAGTAGTCTGGTAAGCATAACTTACATTCGGGCGTCATTTGGGAGTCACTGCTTGCACTTTTCGTTCAAGACATTAGCTCTAGCCTAGATAAACACGCCAGTGGATGTCTTGTTCCTTGTCTTTGACAAACTATTTCATGAAAACCTTCACAAAAGTCTCTTCTTGAAACTTTCCTGTCCAAATGTCAACCCTCTTGTTCTTGATTGGATAAAAGCTGTCCTAACTAAGCTGTCCTAAATGGTTTTTATAATTTTTACTCACCTCTTCTATTTCCAGTGAAGTTTTCCTGTCTGAATTCAAACCCCTTTGTTTTTTACTGGATAAAACCTTTCCTAACTAATCGTCGACAAATTATCCAGCTCTTTCCGGTGTACTACAGGCAAGGTTCCTTAGTTTTTTTGTATTCTTGATTTACACAAACGACCTACTTTCCTGGATGCAATCTATACGTAGCATCGGCCTATTCGCAGACGATTGCGTTCTTTGTGGCCATATATATGACAGCTAAGATTCTTCAGTTTTGTCTGACTTAAACTGCATGGAGAACCTGGCATGAAAAGTAGCTAATGTGCTTGAACGGTGAAAAATTCTGGACATGTTTCTTTCTACCACAGGCAACACTACCAATCACGCAAGTACACCATCAATAGATCTTACGCTCATTCTCTCGGGGGGCTATCAAATACCTCGGCATTAACACCCCTTATGATTTGCCTTAGTTATCTCATGTAGCACACGTAACGAATGAAGTTAACCGCATACTTGGCTGCTTACGCAGTAACATAATACTCGCGCGTTTTTCAGTTAAAATGTTAGCTCAGTCAACTATACTTTGCCCTAAACTATAGAGTACGACTTTGCTATCTCGGACCCACACTAATCTACACCATGTTAACATGCTCGTGGCGGTTCATAATTGCGTAGTTTATTCAAATAATTCTTGTTTTACCAGTGTCTTTGGGCCTAAATTTAGGGCTAATGTGAAACCATTTGCCTTAGGGCGTAAGGTTTTTAGCTTTTGTACATAATAATAGGTTTTACCAAACGCCTCACGCCATTTCAAATGTCCTTCCTTTCCACCGCCTTTCTCAACCGCCTTTCACAAAGCCATTTATCTTCTGTCCGCTCGCTCCTACGCCCATTTTAATTATTCATTTGTAGAAACCGCGAGAGGTGTTACCGCAATATAATGTTAAAAGAACGCTGCTTGAGTTTGTTGTGTAGGTGATTTTTTTGCCCGTGCACAGCAATAAGTTATTTGTTAGCTCAGGATTATGGGCAGCCAGTACGTCCATCTTTCTTTTTTTACATTTCACAACATAAGAAGAATACAAAGGCATTTTCGTGTGAGTGATGAAAGTTTGTCAACTTCTACGTTAGTGTCTGTATACGTTTCAACGAAAAACAACTCGTTTAGCGACACCGCTTAACGAACTCACATTTCTTTGGAACTCCGTTTTTTAAGCGTGATTGCGCAGTGCACAATAGGTTCGCGATAAAAGATTATCTGGCAGTGATAAGTGATATTCACTTCTATAATGTTCAGGCGACCGAAAGTTAGAAAGCACGCGACGAATGAGGCTACTAGTATGTCCATGAATACGTTTAGTAGGAAGGCTAGTTAACGATGCATACTAAAATCTTGAAAGAGCAATGACTGTTTTTGGTGCATTTGGAACTGGATTCATCGAGTATATTACCATTAAGGTCACCTATAATAGCTACGTTCTTATGCGTTAATAATAAATTCTCGAGAGGTAGGTCAAAACAGGGACAGAGTTCAGATATTGACGATGAAGATGAACGGTAGATACAACCGAGAACTTGTTTTTGAGCATTAGGAGGAGATTATGGCTCGTATAGTTACATTTAAACAGATTCGCTGTTATAAACAGCGTTATGAAGTTCCTATCTACGTTTCTTTGAAGCAGTGCACAGATTGGCACAGCACCATGAATTATAGAACTGTGTGACTTTTCGGCCACCTATTCTTTTTCAGTTATCATGCGATGCACGTAACAAGACAAAAAAACCAACAATGATATTTACGCTAATTCGAGTCTATGGCCCACCACTAGCATTTAACTACTCATCACTGCCACGAGCCATTCGTCTTTGGAAAGAGCTTGCCGAAATCACAACCTTATCGAGTGAGAACCGAAAATTACTTCATTTACTGACTATATATCTTTATAATGACCCTGCACAATTATGTCTTACCAGTTCCCTTATTCATTTTCTGGCATTCTTTTACTGCAGTAATAATAATAATAATAATAATAATAATAATAATAATAATAATAATAATAATAATAATAATAATAATAATAATAATAATATTTATTGTTGCCATCTTACAATAATCGTACATCAGAAGGCAGGCCCGTCAAAGCCAACGAAGTGGCTTGCGTGACTTGGCCCGGCATGTCGGCAAACAAAGTCAAAATGGCAACATGTACAGAAATGACAAGCTCGTGAAGTTCATCACACAAAATGAAACAGAAAATCAGCTGAAATCAGTGACAAAAGAAATACAAGAAACAATAAAAGAGAAATGTAGTATTATACATATCTTACAGTGCCTTCAGCATTTTTTTCAAGTTTCGTTTCGAAGTTGCAGTAAATATATGATCAGGAAGGTCATTTAATATTCTTGGGACATATGATGATGATATGTGGTTTTTAATGGCGCAAGGGCCAGTTATGGCCAAATTGCGCCATGACAAATGGTAATTTGAAGGATTTATTCTAAATAGCGGGAACAGTGAATTTATTATGGTAGGTGTGATATGGCTGTATAAGGGCCTAAAAACTTTAAAGTTGATTCGCTCTGATGTGCGTAAAATACAAGTATAAAAATGACAGTGATTGATGGTCTCTGCGATGAAAATAGGTGTTTCGCGAGATATGGATGATCAGTAAAACATGTAATGGCTGTAGCACTAGTGCCTCAGCAAGGCCTTGAAAGCAAGGGCTGGGAGGCACGTGCTTTCGAAAATGGTTTCATTGCAGCTACGGCCTCCAGGTGGAGGCCGTGCTACAAGTAGCCTGGCCAAATTACATTTAAGGTGTCAGTTTCAGTTAAAAAGTTTAAT
Organism: Dermacentor albipictus; assembly: GCF_038994185.2. NCBI lineage: Eukaryota > Metazoa > Arthropoda > Arachnida > Ixodida > Ixodidae > Dermacentor > Dermacentor albipictus. Next base: position 53,283,909 of record NC_091826.1, on the reverse strand, counting down.
ACTGTTCCAAAAGTAAAAAGGGGTTCATTGCTCAGAAAGAATGCTGGGTGTAATGGTATGTGTTGCAGATAAGCGGAGAGGAAGTACTTTTTCCTTTCTGCCTCTATTTCAGTGCATTGGATAAGAACATGAATAACTGTAAGCCTGTTGCCGCATTTGGTACATGTCGGAGGTTCGCTTCCAGTCAAAAGGTAGGAGTGAGTGGCGTACGTATGTCCTATTCTTAGTCTACACAGAAGTACTTCCTTATGTCTAGCTGTTCTTTCAGTTATCCAGTTCCCTAATTTTGGTTTGATAACGTGTAGCTTATTAAGTACTGCATTATCCCATTGATCTTGCCAGCACTTCCTCAGTTTATGGCGTAAGAAGGGCTTAAGTTCTGTTGCTGCTATAGGTCTATTTACATCCGTTTCATTAAAGGCGACTGACGTCGCACTTTCGTCAGCAGCTAGGTTGCCTTTTATGCCCCTATGGCCAGGTACCCAACATAGGACGATGTTTTGGTTGTACATTAATGCTAGGCAGAGTTGTGTGTATAGTTCATTAAAAACAGGGTTCTTATGCTTTCGAAAACTCATTAAGGCCCTTATTACGCTTAATGAATCTGTGAAAATGATGGCCTTATTCAGATTTGTTTGTCTGATGTGCTTTACAGCTGAAAGTAGTGCGTACGCTTCAGCCGTAAAAATACTTGTGTTAGGATTTAGAGTACCGGAGGTGGAAAAAACTGGCCCAAGAGCTGCATACGCGACACCCCCAGATGACTTGGAAGCATCTGTATAAAACTCGGCACAGCAGTACTTCGCTTGGAGTTCGAGGAAGTGTGATAGTATGTGTGCCTCAGGTGCATGTTTCGTTATTGCAACAAAAGAGATATCGCAATCCATGGTCTGCCATTCCCAAGGCGGTGGAAGGCGAGTGGGAGGCATTAGAATATTTTCTGGGAAGTGTATGTCTGTTTTTTCTGCCATTGCTTCCAAGCGCAGGCTCAAAGGAGTTCTAATAAGTGGGCGGTTACGGTAAAGTCTGGCAGCGGAGAGGTCGCTAACAATGGAATGGCATGGATGTTCGGGGTCTGATTTTACCTTAGTGTAGTATGTTAAACTTAGGAATGTTCTGCGTAGATGTAAGGAACATTCGTTGGACTCAACATAGAGACTTTCAACAGGGCTCGTTCTAAAGGCGCCTGTTGCAAGTCGTATACCGAGGTTGTGAACTGGGTCAAGAATCTTTAGCGCAGTCTCTGTTGCGGAGTGGTACACCACGGCTCCGTAGTCGAGACGTGATTGTACAAGACTCTTATACAGGCTAAGCAGACACTTCCTGTCACTGCCCCAAGTTGTTCGAGAGAGCAGCTTGAGGAGGTTCATGGTCTTCAGGCATTTTTCTTTAAGATATTTTAAGTGGGGAATGAAGTTAAGCTTTGTGTCCAGGATAATACCTAAAAATTTGTGTTCAGGGCTAACAGTTAGTCTTTCTCCATTGAGGTTAATGTCTGGTTGTGGCAGTACACCTCTCCTGTTTGAAAATAAGACACATGTGCTTTTTTGGGGGTTCAACTTAAAACCATTCTCGTCCGCCCACCTTGAGAGTCTATTCAAGCCAAGTTGTAGCTGCCTCTCGCAAATGCTAGCATTGCATGACCTGAACCCTATTTGTACATCGTCCACATAGGCGGAGTAGAAGAGTGTGCGAGGCAATACGGTGTGGAGGGAGTTAATTTTAACAATAAATAACGTACAGCTCAGTACTCCACCCTGCGGTACAGCTGTCTCCTGCAAAAATGGTCGAGACTGCACGTTGCCAACTCTAACACGAAATGTCCTGTCAGAGAGATAGCTTTCAATTATTCTTAGGAGGTTGCCGCGAATGCCCACTGCAGAAAGATCCCGAAGGATCCCGAAGCGCCACGTAGTATCATACGCCTTCTCCATGTCAAGAAACACTGATAACACAAGCTGTTTGTGGACAAACGCTTCCCTGATGTACATTTCCATGCGTACAAGCTGATCTGTCATCGATCTGCTTTCTCTAAAGCCACATTGATATGGATCTAATTTCTTGTTAATTTCTAGATAATGTACCAGGCGACTGTTTACTATCTTCTCAAAAACTTTGCATAAGCAGCTCGTCAAAGCTATAGGCCTATAACTATTTGCCAAAGAAGGGTCCTTACCCGATTTCAATATAGGAATTATGATGGCCTCTTTCCAAGCAGAGGGAATTTGGCCGGACGACCATATAGAATTGTAAAGACAAAGAAGCGTTTTTTGTGTTTCAAGCGGCAGATGTTTTAGCATTTCATATAAGATGCGGTCAGAACCGGGGGCAGATTTGTTGCAGCTGTTTAGGGCTGCCTGAAGCTCTGCCATGCAAAAAGGTCTATTGTATGCCTCGCATTTTGTGCTTTTCCGGTCTAGTGGTTTTCCTTCTATTTGCTTTTTGTACCTTTGGAATGTTTCAGAATAGTGCGACGAGCTGGATATCTGTTCGAAATGTGCGCCAAGAAAGTTCGCCTGGTCTTCCATGCTGTCGCCTTGAGTATTCACCAAAGGCAACGAGTAAGGCTGTCGACCGTTTATTCTATTCACTCTGTTCCAAACCTTTGTTTCATCAGTGTATGAGTTAATTCCCGATATATACTTTCTCCAACTCTCTCTTCTAGCTTGTCGCCGCGTTCTCCGACCCTTGGATTTGACCTGCTTGAAATTAACTAGATTTTCTGCTGTCGAAGAATCCCGAAGTAAAGCCCATGCCTTGTTTTGCTTCTTTCGCGCTTTTCGACACTCATCGTTCCACCACGGAAGACGGCGTTTTGTGGACAATCCACTTGTTACAGGGATACATTTGGAGGAGGTGTCAAGGAGAAAAACCGTAAAATATTCAACCGCAGCGTCCATGCTTAAAGCACACATGTCGTCCCAGGATAAAGTAGCAAGATTTTTGAACTTTTCCCAGTCAGCTGAGTCAGTTCTCCATCGAGGTAGTTGTGGAAGGCATTCATTACACATTGGTGTGCTTAGAACCACAGGGAAATGGTCACTCCCGTAAGGGTTTTTAATAACTTTCCATTTAAAGTGGGGTAGAAGAGTTGGAGATGCAATGCTAAGATCTATTGAGGAGTATGTTTTGTTTGCCAGATTGTAATACGTGGGCTCCTTCCCATTCAAAAGACATGCCCCTGAAGAAAAAAGGAATTGTTCAATCAGGCGACCTCTCGCGTCGCAGCGCGAGTCGCCCCATAGGTTGATGTGTGCATTTAAATCTCCAAGCACAAGATATGGTTCGGGTAACTGATCTATTAATGTTTGGAATTCTTGTTTGTGAAGCTGAAAATGCAGCGGTATGTATAAAGAGCAAATGGTTATCAGTTTATTTAAAAGTACAGCACGAACGGCCACTGCCTCAAGGGGTGTTCGTAGCCGTAGGTGTTGACAGGCTATAGATTTGTCAGCTATGATGGCTACGCCGCCGGATGATGCGAGGGCATCATCGCGATCCTTCCAAAAAATAACATACTGACGTAGGAAGTTTTTACGATTAGATTTCAAGTGAGTCTCCTGGACACACAGCACTTTTGGAGTTTGTTCTTTAAGGATTTCTTGGACATCGTCGAGGTTGCAAAGCAGGCCTCTGATATTCCACTGAATAATTAGTGTATCCATATTAACATAAATGTTGTGCTATGTGTCAAGGAGAATGGATTTGATTTAGCTTACAGCGCCCTTTTGAGGCCCTGTAATTGGAGTTTTGTCTTTCCTGGAGCGGTCGACAAAGTCGCGCCGCTCCTTAGGCGTCAACTGCGCCTTCTGACTGGGCGTTGTGTCCATAGCCTCTTGAGAGGCACTGGACACGCGCTCTTGCGAGCGGTGAGTTTTCCGCGAAGGCCTTGTCCCTAAAGACAAGGCCTTGGAGCCCACCGTCCTGGTGGTTGGTGGGCTTGTCTTGACCTCGGAGCTGGGCTGACTGGTGCCAGCACCAGCAGAGGCCTCCACTGTGGACAATTTCGGGAGAGGTAGGGCAGCCTTCGCTGCTCCCACCGTGGGGGCGGGTGGCGTTGCCGCACGCTCGCTATGCATGGCGCTGGCGTCCGCCAAGTGCCGTTGTGGTACTGCCCCCGACGTACCACTTCGGCGAAAGATGTGCTCTGTGCAAATGTTGGTGAGATGCGCTGTCTTGCTTCTCTGAAAGTTATGTTTTCTTTTACCTTTATCGTAATTATTTCTTTTTCTTTTTTCCAGACTGCGCATGATCGAGAATATGCAGGGTGGCCACCGTTACAATTACTACAACGGGGCTCAGCCTTACAGTCATCTGCAGAGTGATCATTGGTGCCGCATTTCGCACATGTTAGCCGCCCTCGGCAGCTCTGAGAAGCATGACCAAACCTCTGGCATTTAAAACATCGTCGAGGGTTTGGGATGTATGGTCGTACTCTGAGTTTGGTATATCCAGTTTCTAATGTCTCTGGTAGTGTGCTAGAGCCAAAGGTAATAATCAGGTGCTTAGTTGCAGTTCCTTGTTGTCACGTCTAATTTTTATTCTTTGTACACTTATTACGTTTTCATCCTTCCATCCTTCCAGGAGTTCTTCATCGGTCATGTCCATCAAGTCTATGTCAGAGATTACGCCTTTGGCTGTATTCATGGTTCGGTGTACTGTCACACTGACAAGGATGTCTCCAAGTTGTACAAGGTTTGTTAGCTTGTCGTGTTGTGCTTTGTCTTTTAGTTCTAGTAATAGGTCCCCACTGGCCAGCTTGGTGATCTTATAGCCGCCTCCAATGGTCTCTGCGAGATGCTTCGCGACAACGAATGGTGAAATAGTTCTTGCTTTCTTGTCGGGTTTGTCACTGTGGACAACATGAAATTTAGGGAAAGTCTGAGTGCCTTTTAGAAAAAACTGAAACGTAGCATCGGTGCGCCCCCTTTTAGAGGGACGATCGGTACAGAAGGGTTTGGAAGTTCCCATGAAATGTGTTGTGTATTCAGCGACGATGCCAGTCACCCACCACCGAGCCCAACAAGGGGACACGGCAGGGTATGCGGTGAAGCAAACCCTACCATGCCAACTGTACATCGTCGCTATAACCACATATGTTATAACCAAGGTAGGTCATAGCACACCAGGTTAACCCTCGCCGCCAGGAATATTGGAAGTTATCAGAAGAAAAAGAAGACAGGAAAGACTAAAAGTGAGAGGGAAAGACGAAGGTGTGCGAAGAGAGAGACAGGAAAAGGCGACTGCCGATTTCCCCCGGGTGGGTCAGTCCGGGGGTGCCGTCTATGTGAAGCAGTGGCCAAAGGGTTGTGTTACCTCCGCCGGGGGGCCTTAAAGGTCCAAACACCCGGCATTGGCTCAACCCCCAGGATCCCCCTTTCCCCGGACACGGCTAAGCCGCGCACGGCTACACGCGGGAGGGTCCAACCCTCGTGTGCTCGGGTCCGTGGTGTCGCAACACACCAAACGCCTGCTGACGCAGACGCCCCTGCGGGGATTCTTGGGACATAAGCATACCTACTAGCCTTACCAAATATTGTGTTGCAGTGCGGTACTACAAAATGCAATGTTTTCCGCAGTGCACGGGGAGCAACATATCCTTGTTTGAAATCAGGGTTCCAAAAATGTCTTACCACAACCGTTTGAGTGAACAAAGTTTTAAATGACGGAAGACCCAGATGTATAAATAAGTTCACATTGTCGGCCGAGGAAGAGTTATAAATAATGGACTTTAACATATTTTTTAGAATACTGTCAATTCGACAAAGCCATCGAGATGAGCAAAACCCGAACAATGTAATGCCATAGCGTAACACACTGTATGCTAAGGCGTGCATGATAGTGATTTTTACAGGCATCGGAACAACGGATTTATTATTAAAAAGCAGCGAGGAAACACTTCTGAGCCTGCCGCAAAGATACGTCATGTGATCATTCCATGAGAGGTCACTGTCAAAGAAAACGCCAAGGTATTTAATGGAGTTAACATATTCTACAGGGGCACACTGACACGATTGGCAAGTACGACAATGTAGAAACAAGGGTAAATTTGTAACCGTTGCTTTAAGTGGATTTCTAAAACATAACAGTTTTGTTTTTTCTTTGTTTATTGACAAACAGTTGTTAGCAAACCAGGTCACTGCGTCGTACACACTCTCTTGAAGTAATGCAATTGCTTTTGAGTAACAGATATGTTTAGTTAAAAGGACAGTGTCATCTGCATACTGAAATATCATACACTTCGAAACAGCTGAAGAAAAGTCATTTATAAATATGTTAAAGAGAAGAGGAGACAATATAGAGCCCTGAGGCACTCCAGCTTTCAAGGGTAGTTTGTTATTTATGAATAACTCGTTGTCTAAAGATATCACCTGCGAGCGGCCGGACAAATAGTTTTTTAGGAACTGGTAAAATGGCCCCCTGAAGCCGAGCAGGTATAGTTTTTCAAGCAGGAGTTCGTGGTTCACAGTATACAGCTTTAGAAGTATCGAGAAACAACGCGCATGCAAACATGTTTTGTTCTAAAGCTGTGTTCAATTCATCTGAAAATTCCTCGAGCAGAGCAATGGTGCCCCGTCCCGCGACAAAGCCGAACTGACGACTCGATATAACTGAAAACTTATCTAGAAATGACGTCATAGTTTCTAAGAGAAATTTTTCTATTATTTGTGACATGATAGGCAAGATCGAAATAGGTCGGTAACTGTCCACAATACCTTTCTTTCCTACTTTAAAAAAATGGAGATACAATAGCCGTTTTTAATTCCGCCGGCATTGTAGCCGTCTCTAGGAATCCATTAAGTATGACAAGAAGAATACGCGATAGTGCGTTGAAGTTTCGTTGGAGCAAAGATGCCGATATACCGTCTATACCAGCTGGCTTATGTCGCCTAAACCCAGCAACTATTCTTGCGAGTGTGTCGAATGTTATCGTTGGTAAGAACGCGGAAGCCGATAAGATTTTTTCTTTTCCAGAGCGGCCAGCTGGCACCATTGAAGTTGCTCCCGAAACGCGCGCGAAATGTTGATTGAAGATTGCGGCTGTCCGTGCAAGATCACATGGGAAAGTGTCAGCTAGCTTTGAATTATTAGTGTCTTTTCCGCGTAGGTGGTTTATCAGTGACCACGTCTTTGCCGGATTTCGAACGGATAATTGAAACTGACGTTGAAAGTAGCGGCGTTTTGCGCATCGTATAAGGGCGACGACTTTATTCCTTGTGCTTCTGTAGCTATCGCGAAGCTCAGCATTGTTAGGAGTTCGTTTAAGCCGTTTCCACAGCAAGTCTCGGTAGGCGATTGCATTCATTATATCCACGGTAAGCCAGTTATGATTTCTTCTCTGTTTAGTTAGAACAATTCGAGTGCAGTCTTCTTGAAAGCTGCGTATTTTCGAACTGAATTGTTCATAAATAAACACTGGCACTCCGGAAACAATCAGTGAAGACCAGTCGAACCTGCCAATCATTTCATCCAATTTGCGTTGATCAACAACGATAACGCGCGTCCGCCTATCTGAGCTATTTACTTTCCAACGTTGAGGTGTGTTAAAAAGACGCCTCAAGCTGAAACGACAGACAGTGAAATAGTGGTCTGCTAAGCGTTGCGTAATCACGCATGAATGCAGATCATGATTAGGCGCCCGTGCGGCGATGTGGTCTAAACAAGAATGCGTTATTCGGCCATTCACAATTTCTTCACGTGTGAAGGTGGTGACCATGCTTTCGAGGCCAAAAGCAGAAAGGGCAGATAAATAGTCTGACACTTGAGCTTTGCCTGGGCATAATACGTCAATATTTAAATCACCGGTGAGGCAAAACACCTCCTCATAACTGAAACGCTTCAAAACAGTCTCTAATTCTATTATAAAGCGACTAACGCTGTTTGCAGGAGGCCGATAGATCGCTAACAAAGTAAGAGTGGTCTGAAGAAAGCTTACATTTAAACACAGGCATTCAGCATGAGCCAGATCTACATCAATGCATGATACTGTGTACTTTTCATTCACAAAAACTGCAATTCCACCCCCTCGACGGTGTAAACGAGTGATAAATTTTTCACTGTACCCTTTTATGGCAAAAAACTGTGTGCTTGATTCGGGAATATTTATTTCGGTTAGCACAAATACATCTACAAAATTTCTGGCATCTTCTGCAATATGCTTAAACTCATCCCAGTATTTACGTAGACTGCGAATATTTATATTGACCAAAGTAAAGTCTGATTCGGAATTCGGACCGAAGCTGTCCTTAAAAGCTCGAAAGCTCGGAAAATCAAGAAAAACAGACGGATACATATTCATTGGATTTTTTCAACATCCATTTCATTGCTAATGCGAAGGAGTGGAGAGACTTCGTCCTTCTTAGCGAAGATTTTGCCTGCTCTCACCCACACGAACTTGTACTTGTGTAGCTTGCCTGCGGCCCGGGCAAGCCAGAATAGATGCCGATTTGCCTTGGTTAGATTGTCATTAAAGTAGAGCTTCGGAAGTACGTTGGATTCACAGAGCTGTCGAAGCTTTCCACGAGCCCTCATTCAGTTTTCTTTCATGTTTACCGTTGAGAAACGAACCAAGACTGTAGGGACAGTGTCTGTTTCGCCAGAAAGTCGGTGGACAGCAACGACGTCAGTATCAACAGAAAATTCGGGTAAATCAATTTTATCAGCCAGATCATGCAGTATTTTTTTCAAGTCTTCCTTATCAGCAACCGGCAAGCCACGAATTTCAAAAATTTGTCTTTCTGCTGTGCTGTTCAGATTCATTTTGATCGTGCTGCAATCGTTGCAAAATCTCAGCCTGAACACGGACAGTCTCATTTAACTTCTGAATTTCTCTGTCTCTGGTCCTTGCTGCTTCTTCAGACAACTTGAGCTGTTCACGTGTAGTCTCGTACTGCTTTGACAAGAAAGTGACGGCGTCTTCAAGGTCAGAGACGGTCTTCGACAGCTTTAAGAATTGGGCTTTCAGAAACAAGAGCGAGTCAACCTTAGAATGCAGTGCCGGTAGTACTTCTAAGCTTTTTTTTACGTCCTTGATTTCCGCAACAAGAGCTAAAATAGCGTCGTTATTGCCTGCCGCCTGCGCTGAATCCGACTGGGATGAAGAAGGTTGCTTTTTGTTCGCTCTGCAGGTCTTGCATACCCAACCCTCACGTTTCGCCTGTCCCATAGTGTTAAAGGTATCAAATCAAATCAAATCAAATCAAATCTTTATTTTCCATCCATTCTTTTTTTTCCATTTTCGTATTAGGGGCAATACCCGAGCAAGTATGTCTGAGATGATATGAATATTTGCATTCACAACACGCCATAATACGCCCATCACTAGGCAGACTTTTTCGACAGGCAATACAAAGGCTGTCTTCGGACCTCGTGACACGTTATAAGAGCAACGCTTGGCAGTCGGCAGCACTTCACATACAATGAGAAGCAAAAGATTACAAAGGAAAATATACCTGTGGAAGTACAGGCGATCAGTTTAACAGGCCACTGTATCGCTGCCGACTGAATAATAATAATAATAATAATAATAATAATAATAATAATAATAATAATAATAATAATAATAATAATAATAATAATAATAATAATAATAATAATAATAATAATAATAATAATCAGCCTGATAACGCCCACTGCAGGGCAAAGGCCACTCCCATACTTCTCCAACTACCCCGGTCATGTACTAATCGTGGCCATGTTGTCCCTGCAAACTTCTTAATCTCATCCGCCCACCTAACTTTCTGCCGCTCTCTGCTACGCTTCCCTTTCCTTGGAATCCATTCCGTAACCCTTAATGACCATCGGTTATCTTCCCTCCTCATTACATGTCCAGTCCATGCCCCCCATTTCTTTTTCTTGATTTCAACTAAGACATCAACCTCCTATATGATATCTTACTGCTGTATGAGCCCCTTATTTGTGGTGGTGGTGATAAACTTTATTGAAAGGGGGAAGGGTAAAGAGGGACGTGGCTGAGCGTTAGGGCTCAAGTAAGGCCCTGGGCCTGCTTGGCCTTTTCCGCCCAGTCCACCAGTTCCAATTGTCGGTCGACGTCCCCGGAACTGAGCCAGGCTGTCCAGTCACCTTATTTGTGCACTTACTGCAATTTGTGCACTTATTGCAATAAAGTTGTGTGATAGCTATCTCATCTTTTTGTAATAGAAAAATGCTACGTTAATCTCGTATCTTCAAAATATTTCTCTTTACTTATAAAGCTTCATAAATGTTTCTAAGACAGTTTCCTTGCCTTCCTTATAGCACGGTTGTGTTTTTATTGGTTTAAAAATGTATGCGTTATGTCCAAATATTTTATTTATCGTTACCATATTATTTTACTATTTTTCAAAGCGCTGTTTCTTACGTCTATGCTAGCAGGGTTATGGCAAACGCTTATGAATATTGTGCGTTACTTGACCTTTATTATTGCAATTTGTATTGAATTGCTACTAAAGAATTTGTTTGTCTTGTTCTGCACAATAATGCACTAATATTTCCCTATATAACCCCCTTAACCAATGCCTCCAGGGGCCTTGGGGTATTTTTTTGCGATAGTAATTATATGGACACTCCAGGCGTATTTCTGCCGTCGGTGTCGCCGTCGCCATAATGTTCCGTATAAAGTCCAAGGGTGATAACACCGTAGACGCGCACTCTACGTTGCATTTGCGAGTTAAAACTTGCGAGAAAAGTCGGCGATCGCGGCTCAACCTCGCCCTTGCGAGAGGGAGGATAGCGGGGAGCATGCACGCTGTCTTCCGCCGAGCGCGAGGCACTCAATGTTGCGAGGCACCGGGGGGAGGGGAGGGAGGGGGGGGGGGAAGGCGGCGTCCTTCTGCGACTGCAACTGCGTCGACGGCACGTAGCTTTGTGTGCAATGTGTGTTCTCGGCGCTAAGTTCGTGTTGAAACGATAGACAGCACGAAGGTCACTTCGCTCGCTGCTGCTGCCGCGTTTTTCTCACGCCAGCATTTCGATAGCTGAGTGTCCGCAGTGATCGAGTGTGATGTGTTCATGTATGCTGCGCGCGCTGACACCATGCTTGTTGATTTCGTTAGAAAGCAAACGTTTACAAGTTGATACGGCCGATGAGAGTACTGTTCTTAGTTCGTATGGCTGCCTGCTAATTTACGATCGCAATCGATGCTTCGCCTTTCTGGCGAAACTGTGACTACTTTAATAAATAAATAAATAAATAAATAAATAAATAAATAAATAAATAAATAAATAAATAAATAAATAAATAAATAAATAAATAATGACCAACATCTCCAATGTTGCGTTGGCGATTATTTCTTGCTGACTGCGCCGATGCGGCTCAATACCTAATGTTTCCCTCTGATGGTGCGATCGGCAGTTCTTGATTAATAGTTTCCTGTGAAATCGTGACAAGTCATTTATAGGAATCCTGTCGCTGATTGATGGTAGCACGTCGCAAACTCGCTTGTGAATCGCTTACCCCATACGATGTCGATACCTACGGGAGACTGCGGCTGCGTGGGAGCAGGAACCTGCGATTGCGGTTCACCGCTGTTTTGATTCCCGCATACCGCATGATAAATAATCCCTGCGTCGCATTGTCCCACCTCGTAACGACACGGTTCTCTCTAATCGCATGACAGGAAACCGTGTTGCTAGCATTAGCGAGCATGACTGGGATAATGGTCTGTTTTCTTTTCCTTTCTGACTGAAAGCCATTTTGCTTGTGAGTTAAGCACTGCAACGCGGACGTTCTTCGGGGTCTGCCCTCTATGGATAGCATCGTATCGAGCGTGCGGTCTTTTATGACCTTCAGTGTGACGTTTCGACAAGGAGCTTTGAAATAATTTTCTCATCATTCGTGCGATACCAGATCCATTGACTGCCCAGCGCTGAATTAGTAACGACGCCATATTCCATCCATTCATTGTCTATGCTATCAAGAGGGACAGGTCTAGTCCTCATTTATCGCCTCTCATGTTACGCATAGTTCTTGGGAGCATGCCAATGCTGCTCCATTTCTATCTGATTGGCTTACTCTAGTAAGCGCAGAAAACACCAGAAATTGCATTTGGTCACGTGCTTACGTTCAGCCATTCTGATTCGTCAGTGGAGCTTGAGAGGGCAGATCGCTGCGCTAAGTGGCGCAAAGGAAAATCGGCATTACTGCATCACTCGCTGCTGTAGCGTGTCGCCGACCAAAATTTACAGTATATAAAAGTGAATGAATAAGCTTTGAAAGCCCTACCAAAGCGAAGTCACTTTTCTGTAACAGTGGTTGTATTTGGCAAAAACTTAGTTTCCAAGCACTAGACACCATTTATTTCCATCCTACGGCAGTTACAATTGTACATCAACATGTACAAAGGCACATTGAGGGTCTCCATCATACCAGTAAGTATTACTTCGAAGTGTGCTCATCAAGATAAACATCAAGCCATGTTTGCAGGGTATTTTGCTGTGCCCGTTTGCTTTACAATCTTTACAGTACTGGCTGAATTTTTAGTGTGCATTGTATGGAATGTCGGAAAACACATGTGAGCAAGTGCTGTTCAACGTCATTTCCTTGCAAACATTACTTTGATGTTTTTACAAAACAAAACTGCTGCATTGGAGTCGTATAATCGGAGCTGAACAACTAACAGAAATACAAATATCCGCCAATAAGGACCTTTGTGGCGTAATGCAGCTAAGCTGTGTCACTAGCTTGCTTTATCTAAACATCACACAAAGCGTGTGATAAGTCTAATATTTGCGTGAGCACTTATACCGATCGCAAGAACTGGCATTGACCAGAACGTCGAATAATGATAGGGCACATTACACAAATAAAGTTGATGCAATGTTGTCCCTCGCCACTTTATGTATTTATTATATTTTTGTAACATGGCAGAATAACTAGAAGTCATCTCCGCACTTTGAAGCAGAAGAGTGCAACTCACAGCCTTCTGTTTACCGTTCACAACCTCGCAAGGATCGGGCTGCACCATGAATTAACAGCGCTGGCTTGAACCGGATCTGGCCATAGGCTATACGACCTGGAGATACTGACTCATGCCATGAGTAGTTATCAACTTATGCTGAGGATCGCCAGCCATATTTAGGGCTCTTAGAAGAGTGGCTACATTTGACGGGGCCGAAATACAATTCTTTGAAGAATTGTTGTAAATTGTACGACGCGAAGAACTCGCGTCGTGATATATATTTTCTTGTTCTCGGTGGCGTTGACATTCTCGTGTCTTGCATTCTGTGCCTTTTGGCGTTCCTAGAATCAATTGGCTGCATACGTTTGCAATCATCAATAAAATAACCACTTCTCACTTTCTAAATTAGTGCACTCGACCGCCATCCATGCAACAAAACATAGAAACATTATGACGCAGTTTGGAAACATTGCCTTCCGCATACGTATTGAAGCTTGTACGCTTAAAAACTAACAACAAATGTTGTGCACTTTGCACACGTTCTTGAAGTTCTTTTATTGAGTGCATTATTGTACTGTTGTAAAACAAAAAGTGCATTTCATTTGAAGAATACACACTGCACATGTTCTTATGATCAGTACAAGCCACACACAACGATGGTTCAAGGCCCTGATGGCCGCCCTATACTTTCCGGGCCCCTTGGCAACATCTTCAACTCTCTGGTTTCAGTCCTACGCTTCAAGTGAGTCAAATGATTTAATTTTCTCGTTTAAGTAACTGACGGTGGTGGCATGGTTGCTTGGGACTATCTGTCGAATCACAATTAATAACTTCATACAAATGTATACAGCAAAACTGTGAAATGGCGTTCGGGTTGTTCAAGTGATCTTGAAACGTGTCTGCCTTTTTTTTTGCTGAAATCTCTCAATCCACATTACCTAGCTTTCTCAAGCTGTGCGCGAAACAATAAGTATCATGCGTGCAGGTATACGTCCGACCTCTATGACTGTTAAATCTGACCTCTATGACTGTTAAATATAATTAAACGACAAGATTGGAGAAATCATGACAGTTAAGAATGCCGGAGAAGGTTTAAGAATGGGGCATTAATGCTCGTTTGTATGGAAGGACGTACACGTATCTTACCCGTCTGCATTTATTCCTTAGGTTTGTGAGTTTTTTAAGCGGCAGTTGACCTGCGAAATCTAAATCCTCATACTTTCAAGCAAATGATTCAAGTTTATTGCTCAGTGCAATGTTCATTGCAACAGTTACACTATCGGCGTACCAAGGGAGCTGACTACGGGGAGCCCACAACCTAACGGCTCCTGGACAGGCTCCATGGGCATGCTCCATCGGAACGTGAGTCGGCTACGTGCTAAACAAGTTCATTGGACTGTGGCTATAAAGAAATATATTTAAAAAGAAATATAAGCAGCTCAAATGTCAAGACAGGAAGTTGTAAAAGGCACCATAGTGCATGGGCTTATGAGGTTTATTTCTTAACTCATCGCGAATGGCAGCTACAAACAAAAGTACGTCTTAACCATAGAGCGAAACGTCCACAAATGGTCCCGTGTATGACTGTTCTGGCGTAAGCATAACTAATAATCTGGCAACGTTCTGAAAAGTCCTGCAGAACATTTCAATGTAGTTATCTGAGGATCTAGAAAATGTTCACGTGGTTGACAACATCCAAGCAGTCGTGTTGGCAACACTCGTAGACTGATTGATTGATTGATTGATTGATTGATTCTTTATTGCTTTATCACATATACATGTGATGGGAGGCGAAGGGAAAAGCCATTCAAGGATGGCTTGAGGGAGTCCTTCGCCCCCACGCTGGCAAAGACAACAGCATAGGCACACACGTCCTGTTCACATGGTCGTACACTTTTACAAAACATATTAAGCACAACATTTCCATAAACCTTGACGAAACCACAAAATTAAACACATTAGTTACTGTCCTACGTAGGGCATCATGCGTTAACATACTTTACTTCACCTCAGCATCGAATGACAGCACATTTCATAACAATTTACGCTTAGTAATAGTGACATTGAAACAATATAATTAAATAGCAATCGTAAAACAGAACAGGGTTCAACACCGGCAGTTCCCATTCATAGGCGGTAGATCACACACATACGGCTGTGCAATATGTCAGTCTGCGTCGAAGAAGCCCCGACAGCTAACTGCGCTTTTGACTACAACGATTGTGTTTGTTCACCGTACTGCGCCTCTAACCTAGCATGAGCAGCTGAGTGTCATTCAACCTACAGAACAAGCACTGAGTGGACGCTTTTCGCGATATAGGAGAGCGACCTGGCCATGGGACCTTTCTTTCCTGCCACGGAGCGTCTGGAGATCGCGCAGCCGTCGGCCGTCTTTTTCCTGGAGGAACTACGCATTTTGGCGGGCCGAACGACCGCTCAAGAGAGCAGCGTCTTCGGATACATCTTGGCCTTCGATTGGATGGTGCGTTGGCGGCAGGCAAACACATTTTGATCTGTATTTCGTGCGGTTCTGGGAGGAAAATGGCATCCAGTTTCCTCCAAACAGCCAAAGTGGCTGTTGGAGGAAAACAGTCAAAGCACTCCCGTGGTTTGTTGCCGCATTGCGTGGTTAAGCGAACTCAAATTTCTGTTACACTCGATGTGGGCGACGTTCGTAAAAAAGTGCCGTGGTTCGGTTCGCGTACCCGTCCAATGCGCAAGTAAGTTCGACGTCGTTCAAGTTAGTCTGGCGGAGTGCAAAACCAAGGTCACTTCCTGAACTTTTCCCATCCTCTTTCATCAACCTACTGCCATCTCGCTTAAATTGCGGACAATATTCTTGGCTCGTCTAAACCCTGATAGGACGTAGCGTGGCAGAAGCGAAAAATTGGTAGTGAGATGCACTAAGTGTTTTTTTGTGTGTGTGTATAGAGTGAGCGTATTACGGCCTGTGGATCGGTAGCAATGCAGACAAAAATAATGTGTTGGGTGCGAAGTTATTTCCGTTGAGGGCTTTGGCCTCGTCGGACCTAGGTGGTGGTTCTGTTTGAGCGAAAGGAATTATAATTAGGCGCTTCTGTGCCCAATTTCGGTACACAATATTTATTTACTTTCTTCAATTGAAATACTGTATAAAAGGCCTATAAATTTCGAACTCTAGTTCACGGTTGCAGATGTTGGTTACTGACCAGTGAGGTCTCTTCTCTAGTGCTGGACCACGCTGCACTTTGGACTTTTCATCCCATTAATTTTCCTAGAGAAGCAAATAGATACGCATATAGCTAAAAGGTAAGCATGGGTGTAAGTTATGGCGTTTCAGGTGCATACAATAACTTATCTAGGCGAATGTGGTAACGTGTAAAACAGTAATTACGCTTCAACTGGGAAGGCAAATTTGCGTATTCCAAGCAATGATCTGCACAGTTAAGCGGCCTGAAAAAACTTATTGTGGTTTATAGACATTTAAGCTGGGCGTCGAAGCGTCGTACATACTTAGGAAGAAGTCAACAAGCATCAGACGATCATAGGGCAAACATGTGCTACGAAAAGTCTGAATGCCATTAACCCATTAAGGACCAGCGTGACCATATGGTCACGTTTGTCTGCACAGTGGATTTCAATTAATTAAGATTAACAAAACGGCACCAAAATCGCCAATGACATGCTGATTGACAGATTAGAGTTTCCTTAATGGATACCAAGTGTCAGCAGCTGTCAGTCTTTTTGTGGGAGCCCCTCGCAAATGCAGGAATAAGTGTTGCTCTGCGAGTAGCGTTGCCATGCATCGCTTCAAGCGGTAAGTGTGTTTTTTTTTTACTACTTGCTTAAGCAATAGTCAGATATCTTTACCTCCGTATTGCTCTTTGAATATGTGACCTTCTATGAGCATTTGTGAAAGAATAATGTTTGATTTATCCATGAACGTGCGTGTTATCTTGCGCGTTGCCATATGGTCACGCTAGGCCTTTAGGCTACCTAACTTTTTATGTTTTTTAACTGCATTCTCACCTCGTGCACGGCTGCTGGCGCGTTCGCACAGTGGTTATTTCTTATTTTATTGTCGGAATAGGTTTATGTTGGAAGAAATAGCGAAGCAGTCATAGAGGAACATGACGACGTGTCAGTGGTTTATATCGAGCCGTCAGAGGCTAGCACCTATTCGGATGAAAACTCGGTCGATGAAGGCTCAGGTGGGCTCATTGACATTCTAAGCAGGTGGTAGCTATTAGCCGGCGCTGAAACTGTTTTCTCTGACGGACGCCGCATTGGTGGATGCGACTCGGATGATGACTACCCCTGCGAGCAAGGTGACAGAATATCAGAGGTTTCTTCTTCTGTAGTTGATGCGGCCATTCCGGCAAAATTATCCACTGCTTCTAAGTGGACGAAGGGTGATCTCCAGACAAGCCTTGGCATATTTCCCGACCCAAACTTTGCTGCTTACAGGGACTTTTCACTTGTTGAGTTCGATCTTTTTGACAATGCCGTACTCGATAGGGCAAGTACTCGCATGGTGAGAAGAAGCGAATCAAGGTGGCCCATCCGAATAGTGTTGCTAAGTACGAGATTTATAGGAGGTGCGGATCAGATGAATGCAAATGCAGGCGCCTATAGGATTGCAATCCGTGGCAAAAAGTGGTGGTGGCCGATTTTCACTTCACTTTGCGATGTATCTATCAGCAACGCTTAGGCGCTAATTTGTAGCACAGGGTTTAACGTCACGCAGGTGGAATTCCGCAGGCAAATTGCACAAAGCTACCTGATGCGATGGAACAATAAGCCTAGAGGACCTGGTCAACGCAGAATACCAAAGACTGGTGATGTCCTGACTGGTACACGGTATGACCAAGTGACCCACTTTGGTGCACCAATACCTAATGGCAAGAGGTGGAGGTGTGCATGAGATAATTGCAACCGCGCGGTGCCCAAATATGACGTCCGCATGTGTATTCAATTATTTCTATCATATCACACTATATAAGTGCTCGACTATTCGCTATATATGTTTTTTGTGATGTTTCATGGCTTGAAATAAATGTTTTTAACTTCGCGTATTTTGCTGTAGCGTAAGGGCCCAGTGTGACCATATGGTCACGGGCTATATTTCAAAAAATAATTAGGCAGGAGTAATAGTTTCTTTCATGTGAATTATTAGTATAAATTTAAGTTAAGATATGACATTTATTTCAAGATAGCAAGAAAATAAAGAAACCGGTCCCTAATGGGTTAAAAAAAGCGCAAAAAAAGGAGCACCAACGATACGTAACGCAAGGTGCACATAGAATAAAAAGAGTGCTCATGGAATCGCTGACAGAATGAGATCCAATATGTGGCATTTTTCTTTAATTTACGCTTTTCTGTCCCTTGCAGGTATGGATGTTTCTGAGCGTAGCCCTGGTGATTGTGTCTCTGGTCACGGCTCTGTTCAATTCAATGCATGCGTCGAGAGAAGGACGGAGCTACTCTTTCTACGGCTTCTTTAGCGACGCCGTCTGGCAGTACCTGGAGAACCTCTTCTTCGAAGGTGAGCAGATACTTTGCCTCGCGTGCCTTTGGCCAAGAATTTGCACGCGTTTGCACAAATGCTGCAGGATCTATTCCTACGTGCGTTATAGGCTGATATGCCAGCTTCCTTTATTTTTGCTCTTCCAGTTCTATGTTTTTCGCTGCTTCTTTATGAAGAGTAGGCAGGTCTGCTGTTTCCTTTCCCTTTACTCTCTTTCAAGTGCACTTGTGTTTAAACATCACATACTACTACAACTAATAATAATAATAGCAATACGTTAATCTGTCAAAGAACAATACTGTATCGGTGCTAGTGCACATAAACATAAGAAAGGTAGAAATAAAAGAACTACTACTAAAAGATCCGGTATAAAAATAAAATGAAATAAAAACAGTAAAAATGACTGAATAAACATCTACGTAATGAACAGCAATACATAAATACATAGCACATAGCACAGGGACAGAGAACTTGCACGGAAGGAGAAAAAAAAACTATGAGAAGTCGGGAGAGGAGCGCAGCTGGAAAGAAGAAAACTAGTTTTGAAAGATACCAAAATGACAGTTGTAAAGTCTTCGCACACTACGTAGAGGCGAATGTCTGCTGAAAGAGGCAGAAACGAGAAAACGCCTACGTTGCCTGGTAGATCTGCTGCGGAAACCGTAATGAAGGAGTAGCTAGTAGATCCGAAGATGTAGTAATTCCATAAACGACTTTGTTTAAAAAAAGAGGACGTCAGTACGGCTAAGTCTGCAACTAAGTCATAAAAGGGTAGGACGATTATTCCGACTTGAAATGCTGTTGGCACGTGAGGTCAGAAAATGATGTTTATATGTACTTGTGTACTACTTTCGTATACACTCATAATGCGCTGCGCTTCATGGAGGACACAGCCCCGAGCACCACAGCATTGAATAACCATGCAGAATATTGCGTGCAAGAGTTCGGGCATTACAGAAGAACCGTTCTCTTTAACGCGCACAACAAGCAAGTTTACAGTCTGTGCCCGCAGATGCCTTCACAAGAACACAAGCGAAGACAAAGGAAGAAAGTCTTGAAAAGTGAACAGTGAAGATAACAGTGAAGATAAAAAAAAATGTGTGAAGGGCTTCAAAGGACGCACTGAAGATCCAGAGCAGTTCGTTATGTTTGCTGTATTTGTTGAGTGGTAATAAAAGCAGCCATTAAAATTAAATTATGGGGTTTTACGTGCCAAAACCACTTTCTGATTATGAGGCATGCCGTAGTGAAGGACTCCAGAAATTTCGACCACCTGGGGTTCTTTAACGTGCACCTAAATCTAAGCACACGGGTGTTTTCGCATTTCGCCCCCATCGAAACGCGGCCGCCGCGGCCGGGATTCGATCCCGCGACCTCGTGCTCAGCAGCCCAACACCATAGCCACTGAGCAACCACGGCGGGTGAAAAAGCAGCCATGGAGGACAGTTATGCGAAAGTAATGAATTATTTTTTAGTAATGGCTTATTTACATTCGTGCATGGGGCGGTACTTGGTAACTGCGATCAATTGCATTTTCCAGTGAAGTAAATTTAATTGTCATTGGTTACCTATATTTTTGTAATGTGTACAAGTCTGCTCGGTACACACGACTGGAATCGGCAAGGCGTCAGTGTTTGCTTTCCATGATATCAAACGGCCTGTTTCTGCGTAAAGTTCGTGTTTCTAGCCTGCGTAATGGCAGGGAGGTTGACTGGTGTCCGATTTAACGCAACTAGTTCCTTCAAATCACGTTAGGGGCCACCGCTGTCGCAGCGTTTGGGTGTGCAATGACGCGGCACTTTTTGAATTTCGCCGCTAATAGTAAACACATCGCGCCCTATGAATGAAGCTGGGCATAAATTATTGCGCAAGGCATAGCGAGATGAAAAATGTGGAATAGGATGCTGTAGGACGCTAGAACTGTTTTCCGAGCTTATGTAGTGCCCTCAATTTAAGAATTAAAAGATCGTTTGACTCTATATATATATTCCCCGGATAATTACCACTCAAGTAGTATTCCAATGGTGGAGGAGTAATGATGTTCGAACACCGTAGGTATCATAGTCACATATTACAGCAGTTCTTTTTTAACTGTGCTAGTGTTAGGTCAGTCACTCTGCATACTAAAATTTGAAGCTTTGGAAAGAACGCTCCAACATCTGTGTAGAGTAAACATATACAGCAGTGCTAATTCGTAAAAGCAATGCTCAGTTAACAGGTACAAACTTCGAAAAATAGTGATTGCGCAAATAGAATAACGCATCATTTGTATACAGGGCTTAAGGTTCACCGGTCTTGCGATTAGCGCTAAGACGTCGTCATGCAGCGCGTTGCAGGGGTCCCATACTGTGTTTCCCGTAATCTATCAGTCGATGGACGCTTCAAAAGTCTCGTAGAACAGGCAACGAGAAAAATTAGGTAGTAGATTTGTACTCTACTATAGTTTTCTATACCAAAATATGAAAATTATGCGACGAATAAAAATAGCTTTCAGCTTGTACGCCAGCCACTCTGAAGTCATCAACAGCATCTTACCGTTATACGTGAAGTAGTATGCAATCAGAGCACTCTACCAAAACTAACTTATGCGACTGAACTTTGAAGGTTAACAATGGAACTTCAGAAAAAGAAACTAAAAACGGTGACGAGAGCGATCGAAAGGAAAATTATATGTTTGACGTTAAGAGATATAAAGACTGTAGTATAAGTTAGTGACGCCTCGTGGTTAGTAAGCAAAAGTGCCTAACAGACAGCCAAGTTGAAGTGCAGAGGAAGCGGAGCTGCCCAAAATATTTCGCGCATACAGCGAACAACTGGCTACGTAATAGGGCAGCAGGTTGGATGCCCAGGAGAAGCAAATGCACGTAAAATGAGCTGGAGGTTCGGTGGTGTGACAAGGTGTAAGAATTTTTAAGCAATTGAAAGCAGTCAACTGGCGTAAAACAGGGGTGATCGAGATCGCCGAGAGAGGACTTAAAACTGGTATGGAAACAAAGGAGGCTGATCAAGAAAGTGATGATGACAAAATTATGGGCGCGCAGGTTTTAGTGCCTGAATGTGTGCGGCCCGGGCGAAACTTGTATTCACTGTTCAGAGTGTATAGGACCTGTCCAATATCTCCAAATTTTTTCCCAGAGCGTCGCAACGTATGGCCTGCATATTGCGCTTGCACCATTTGACGTAGTCCACTGGCAAACTTTTGGGTTTGAATTCACAAAGATTTTCGGTTCACAAGTGCCCTTTGCCACTGACGGGCCGCCTTAGCTAAATGTATGCGCAGCACCAGGATTGACTAAAATTTTCTCTTACGAATAATTCTAGCATACGTGCTTTACGAGACCTGTTTATTGCCCAGCTAGCGGCAGGTCGTCGGTGATCGCCCTGTATTTCAGGGTCGTATTGTGTAATGGCTCTTTTCGTCTTCTATTCGTTTTGCCCTTCGTCCTTGGCTGGCATGACGCCAAGCCCTCGTTATCGTCACTATCAGTCATTACCTACGACGGGTGATAAGAAGCGAAAGAGAATCGAGGGAAAAGAGTCCTCATGATAGTACTGCAGCGAAGCCAGTCACTGCAACGAGCGATAAGATTTGAGAGCTCGGCGATAAGACGCCCTTTCTCGTCGCATCTTGTCGACCACTGAGGCTCGCGTGGCAGAAAGAGGATGGAGTCGTTGATAAGAGGGAGCCGTGAAAGCCAATTGCCGAGCGAGGGGCCCGAGTATTGGTGGTCACCTTAAGCGGCTGTGCATGCATAAAGCAAGTTCTGGCAAACTAGATATAGTCGGCGACAACCTAATGAGAGGTTATAATTATGTACGCAGCCGAACTCAAATCACGATTTGCATAGGTGCACCAGCGAACTTGCTTATTCCCTTGACGTCAAGTGGCTTCACGGGCTGAAAATGGTCGTTTCCATCGTACAGAACTACATTTCTGCCATGGGTTTTAGGGTGAATCCTAAATGTATCGGCACATGTTATGGGCGATCCTGATGTCAGTGGTCATTTTAGATCAAAACAACGAGCTTTTATTTTCCACTTAGCTTGGCATTTAAACTAGAAGACATTAACTTGTGAGCGTGCTCCGGCTGCCTCGTCTCAGCGGTGAACTGCAGGTGCAGTGCAGGTGCAGTGTGTTTTTGTGAGTGGAGCTTGTACTGAATCCTTCGGTTGTCAACGAATATACTAGTCTTCAATAGAAGGCACATACTGATTTTCCTTTCACACGAGCGTACGTATACAAATGCGAATGCACTTCGCTGTCAGTGTATGCGGCATGCTCAGAGTACCGTGTTTCAACCGCAGAACACTGAACATCCATAAGGTAGCATAGAGTAGAGCAGCTTGACTATTTTCTCTTTGTATAAGTATTGTATGCAATCGCGTTTAAGAACAAAACCTCTGGCATATCCTGCTCTGGTGACAGCATCAGTAGAATATAAGTGAAGACTACGTTCACTGAGCGTGCAGTCGTACTTGAGATGTCCCCAAACACTGCGCTAAACGGAGTGCGCCCGCCCACACTTGTGGTCTTCAAGATTTCATTAGAAGCGAATCAAGGGATTCACTATACACTCTCTACGCTTCCTCCGCTCACTAGCTGTAAATTTCAACTCGCAGGCCTATTCAAATGCATGCATGGATGTCATTAAAAATCACCCCTGCGCATCTTACGCTGGACGGACGGGGGGCCTACATGCAATTCACAAAGACTTCTCAACCCATTTTGCTCATGAGAGATAGAGAAAGGTTTCATTGCAAGGCAGTGAAACTACCTGTTCCTGGCACTGGCAAAATTTTTATCCAGTCCACAATGCCTGCAACACTGAAACCAAATGTGCATGCTGACGCAACCTTTTTTGCCGTTGATAAAGAAGGCGTTCTAAAAGGTGACGCGGTTTAAAAGAAATCCACCTGGGTGAATGGATGCATGGATATTATGAACGTCCCCTCTGAAACGGGGCGGTGGGTTGCGCCACAAAACTCTTGCTATTATACTGCTTCATGTCCTACCTATGTTAAGAAAAAAAAAGAAAAAAACCCACTATGAACTCCCACAACCATGTTTTCTGGGCCCCTATTGCGAACTTTGCTTTTGCACGTCTACCTATTTTGTCACTTCCCTACTTCCACCAATCTTCCGATCGCCTCTTACTAATCTCTATTGCGGACATGTTTACTTTTCCTCTGCTATCGCTGAACCCAAGGGCTTCAAGGAGGTCAGTGGTGCCTAAATCGACCGCTGGGCAGACGTCTTCACATTCTAATAAAACATGCTCCATCATTTCCCTAGCTTTACCGCAGCAAGCACATGCTTCTTCTTGGCTATAAGGCATCCCGATCTCGCTTCGAAAAGTAATAAGCTCCCCTTTGAGTTATCATAAATTGTTTCTTTCTTGATTTCGTTTTTTCCTCTTAAGTAGTTACTCATGGCAGGTATCTTTTCCATTGCCGCCACCTATGAGCTTATTTCAGCCTCTGTGACTTTCCGCTTGACGTTTACTTGTTGCTGTGTTGCCCACCCTAAAGGTTTCATGCTTGCTGGTAAACTTCCTAGTTCTTTTCCTCCACTGCGAAAAAATATTTTTCCTGTACAGATAACGAAACACTCTCCCAGCCCATTTGCTTTCTTCCACAATCCTCCACCGTTCTTCATAATGAATTTTGCTGCGAGCTTCCCTCACTTCAAAACTAGTCCAGCCCATATCACCCTGCACAGCTTCATTTGTATTTCTTCCCGTGAGCACCCAATGCGATGCGTCCCACTGACCTTTGGTTCCCATCGAGTCCTGATTGTACCCCTGATTTCAAGCAAACAACCGCATTTCCACTGCAGCTTCGGCGCAGGCACCCTTGCACGGCGGCGAGCGCCTGCTGAGTGCCGCCTGGTGGTTGGCCACCTTGGTGCTGATGAACGCCTTCTGCGGTCACATGCGCGCCTGCCTCATGATCAAGTCCGAGGTGGAGAAGATCGAGAGCGTGCGCCACCTGGTGCTGAGGCCGCACACCGTGCCTCACATGTGGCTCGGAACCTCGTACGTCGCCATGGTGGCCGTGAGTCTCGGTTTTTTAATGCCTTGGCATTTAGAAGCATCAAAGTTGAAAAGGAAAAGTGCATGTGTGTGAAGTGTGGTGATCCGGCTTGGCGTCGTGGAGCTATACAGAGGAGATGGGAGAGCTTCGAAGAGCATCTCTCTCTCTCTCTCTCTCTCTCTCTCTCTCTATATATATATATATATATATATATATATATATATATATATATATATATATATATATATATATATATATATTATAAAGAGTGATGAAACGAGAACTGTTAGGCGTAACGGTAAGAGACAGGAAGAGGGCGGTGACGATCAGAGAGAAAACGTGAATAGCCGATATTTTAGTTGGGATTAGGAGAAGAACAATTGACATTAGGGAAAAAAAAACAGATCACAAACGAGGGTCGATTCTCGCCTCACGTGCTGCAACGTTGGGCGAGCTCGACCATCACTGTTGGGCAATGGGCAATGTTAAAAGTCCCAATATGCGGCTTGAGATATTTCTGCCGGAAAGTACTTCTAATAACTGATTTTGCAAATTTAAATATTGTATTTATATCATATGCAGGCCGGTCGTCAAGCTCATTTGTTTTGTAGGCGCAGAATGTTTCACACTCATATTTGGTGTGTAAGTATACCTGTGGTCCGTTTCGTATGCGCTTGCTGCTGCAGCGGCAGATACCTGTCAGACAACCCGTGTCTTTAGTCTCGACTTCCACTGAAAGTCAATTCAATTTCAAAGCAAACGATGTTGAGCGCACTGCGCTCTTTGCTTCATACCATCGTGTGGGACTGCCCTGGGACTCGGAGCGAGCACTTCTCTTTCCGGCAGCCCACCCTCCCGTTGTGAAGAAAGTGCTTTCTGCCCTACTTGACTTTTGTTGTGACACGCCGCTGAGGGCACGGCTGTAAGCCCCTTATAGCTGCTTCAACCTTCTTGATTTTTTTTCCGCCTTCTTTTTCTTCTCTACCTGATCTTTTTCTCTCCACTCCCCTTTCCCTGTGCAGTGCTGTTGAGGTGTCCTCCTCTGAGAGACAGTTACGGCACTGCACTTCTCTCTTCCTCTCCTTCAAAAGTCACTACACACTACACCGTGAATGCGCCGAAGGAAACGCAACGAGCGACTTGGACGTGTTCACGTCAGGCGTTAGTTAGGTCAAGTCAAGCATGGGGCGTCTAGTTAAGATGCATTTCTGAATACGTGGGTTAGTGACGGCCATAACGCACGATGCGTTGCAGCATCGTGATAACAGCCTTCGACCGCAGAACCCGTACATACTCCTAGTTGGCACCAAAGGTGGAGCCGGTATTATGCGCAACGTGTGAAGCGAGAAAAACGGTCTACTGGGTAAAAAAAGAAAAAAAGAAGTGGTGCAAGAAACTTCTCTATTTAAATAAAATAGACGTAAGGTAACTTTTATGATGCAATTATTTGTTATTGCGCTTCAAGTAAGAAATCGGGGCTCCCACACACTTTGAGAGTTCCAGTGACATTTCATACCGGTCAAACCGTCACATGCCGGCGTCCGATGCGGTATGAAAATACTGGCCGAATTTCGTTTAGCAGTTTGCTGTAAAAACAAGGAAAACCGTTTGTAAAATTTATGACACCCTAGAACACTTCGGAAGTTCTTAAATGCAGCATTGGAAAAGCCGAAGATACTGCTTCCGAGAACAGCGGCTGCGAGGAGAAGTATCGAGCACCTCCTCTTTGACTTCCCGCACTACAATGTGGCAAGCAAAGTGCTCTCGACCATGCTTGACAAAGTGGACGATCGCTTCTTGTAGGAAGCGAGAGTTCGAAAGGACACTGGTCTGGACCGGCTTCGGCACACAAGGCCTTGAATGCGTTGCTCCGATTCTTAGGGACTTGTTTCTACAGACTAACCGACTCAGAAAGTTCTGGCGCGTTGCATCATCTTGTTAGCGCATGAAGTTATCGTCTCCATCTTTTTTGTTTTTTTTTTGCGACTGACTGTGAATGACTGACTATAATTTTTCTTCTCTATCCTTATCTGTTCTTCTCTTTCCCCCTCCCCAAGTGTAGGCAAGCCAACCGGGCACGTCCTTGGTTAACCTCCCTACCCTTCCCTTTTCGTTTGTCTCTCTCTCTCTCTCCGCCTTTAATTCCTTCTTTCGTTCTATCAACATGTAATTCAGTTTGCCCAACACAGGGTAGCAAGTCGGTACTTCCACTCGTCATCTATCTATCTATCTATCTATCTATCTATCTATCTATCTATCTATCTATCTATCTATCTATCTATCTATCTATCTATCTATCTATCTATCTATCTATCTATCTATCTATCTATCTATCTATCTATCTATCTATCTATCTATCTATCTATCTATCTATCTATCTATCTATCTATCTATCTATCTATCTATCTATCTATCTATCTATCTATCTATCTATCTATCTATCTATCTATCTATCTATCTATCTATCTATCTATCTATCTATCTATCTATCTATCTATCTATCTATCTATCTATCTATCTATCTATCTATCTATCTATCTATCTATCTATCTATCTATCTATCTATCTATCTATCTATCTATTTTCGTCGTCCTCCTCCTCCTCCTGTAAATGCAGCGCTAGTTCCTCTTTCCCTCGCAGCATTCAACCAACCCCGAGCTCCGTCAGATTGGTCGCGTGGTGCGAGACCGGGGCACCGCCGTGCCCGCCTCCGTGCTCTACGGCCAGCCCCTGTTGCGGCGGGTGGTGCGGGGCCGCGCGGCCGTCATCAGCGACGGCACCTCGCTCGTGTTCCGAATCTCGTCCGTGTGCCAGTCGTACGAGGGCGCCGAGTTCTACCTGGCCCGCGAGGGACTCGTCTCCCACCCGCTCAACAGCTTCGCCCGCAAGGACATCGACCCGGCGCTGTTCAGGAACATCAACAAGGTGTAAGTACGTCGTTTCAACGACGTCTTGAAGTGACACCGGCCACGCTGGCACGGTGACTATAAACGGAGTGTCACAAGTATCGTGCACCACGATTTAAAAACGAGCAAATGCACGCGTAGCTGGACAGAACCAAGGTAATATTGCTTGTCGTCGATTGGAGATACCGAAATAATGGTTTTTTGCATTCCGCCGAATTATGTAATTAGTCTTGATTAATTAGTCAGCTTGTCAAATATTATATTCAGATGAAAAGTGTCAATGAGAAAATTGTACAGCAACATGAAAAACTTCCAATACAGTGTTATCTTGCTCAATACGCGTTGCACAACAGTGTTTTCACAGCGTAGAAGAAGCCCGCGAATACGCGCAAAGTGCCTCGAGCGGCCAGTCACGTGGCAATAATACTGTAACTATACTATAACTATACCAAATGTTTCTACGAAGGCTGCCAAAGAGTTTTAAAAATCATTTGTATAGCAGATAGCACAATTTGAGAAGGATCGCTCAAAGAGGCGGATATTAGTTGCACGAGAAACTCAAACGCGCCATTAAAGAATTACTAAAATTCGCAAAAATTTTAATGATTTGTCACAAAATTTCAAATGAAAGAATTTCTACGTTTTACGTGTACTTGAATAAAGAAATATCAGAGTCGGACACGAACTTGAGCTTTCGCTTAACCCGGTGATGCCCAAAGCATCATATATCCTACGCTAAGTTTGACGCCTCAAAATGCGGATTTAAGCGTGGCAAGCATAAAGCCAAGCCAATACTTGGGTTATGAATATGCTGGAGTGATGTTTCAGTTGCGAATAGTTTAACAAGGTAATTACAAATTAAATATTTCGCACAGTAATTACGTCAAAGCTGAAAAAAGTTTTTCTTTGAATTGCTTGTACAAATGTACTCTCCACGGCCAGAAGTAAACGTCAACAATTCCTTCCAATTTACTCATTGCGGAACGGTGTTTGGGCATTAGAGTGCTAACGAAGGGGTCATTCTACATCAAGCCTTCAAGGGGTCACAGCCGTGGTCGCTCTCGCACTCTCTCGCAGAATCCGACGCCTGGTGGAGGCCGGTCTCGTCAACTACTGGTGGACCCGCGCCACGGGCGACGTGAGCCGCTGCGGCGGATCGTCCTCCTCCTCGGGCCCCGAGCAAGTGGCGTCCACGCTGGCCTTCGCCGACGTCTTCGGCGTGTTCGTGCTCTGGCTCGCTTGCGCCGGAGTATCGTGCCTCGTGTTCCTCTCCGAGCTGTGCAAGCCGCGCACCGACGAGGCGTTCAAGAAAAAGCTCGCCGCAATCGCCGCCGCCAGGGCGCGCCGCGGACGCCAAGCACTCCGGCTACAGCGGTCGTGAACGCAGCGGCCAGAGGACGATGTCCTTAACCCTTTGAGACGCTGTCTACACAATTGCGCCCAGCAGGAGAGTGCATCAATAGCAAATGCACTGATGAAAGTAATGGTAGTTAAAATGTGTTTCATACATCTTGAAACACTTATTATCGGAACTGTGCTGCAATTTTGAATAACGTGCAGAATGTTTTAGCAAAATGAGTGGGAAGGTAGTCAGCTGGCTGTTTTTACACTGTGTCAGTATGTTGTATGTAGCGGGTTCACTTCTTTCATTGTTTTTTACAATGTCATGCACCAGGCATAATTTTCAAGTGGCTAGATAAGTGCTTTTGAAGCTTTTGAAAACACGAAATAGTACATGTTCTCATATTTTGTGTTCTTGCAGTGAGCTTTTGCATCGAGTCGAAATTTTGTAAACTTGACAAAACTCGCTAAACAATTGAAAATTCTTAATATTTTCTGCAGCTGTACACTTTCTACGATTCTGAAGATGCAAGAGATGTGGTGGAAGCAACTTTTCAATCAACCGCGATAAATTGGCGTCTGAAAGGGTTAAGGCAATCGCGGAAATGCGATGGCGATAATCGCGCTCTCGCGCGAGCAGGTTTTCCTCCACATGCGACGGGCACTGAAAGGGGTAGGCGCATAGTGGCCCTCTAAGTCAAGAGTTTAGTACTCTGACATTCGAAGTAAAGGTCCCCCCAGTGCAAGAATAATGGCAATAAAAAAGTTTGGCAGGCCTTCTTTAAATGAATGGTGAATTGGTTTGCTTGGCGGCCCACTTACAGCGCGCTACTTCAGGCAGGAAGGATGAGTGATGAAAGGATGCGTGCATTGCCCTTCACGGATCGCACAGGCCACACAAAACACCACACACGATTAAAGACACCCCGTTGAGATGAGTGTGTATAAAAAAAAAAAGGTTCAAGGCACCTTCGTAGCGGGTAATTTTCAGGCACTGATTCCGCAAGTCAAATCACTGCATTGCTGTGACACAATGAAGCACAGGGGCTTCGAACTTTATGTTCTCACTATGCTGTGGGGTGAGCATGAGATCGCGAATTTGATCCCGAGCCTTCACCGATAGATTCGTCATGTGGGAAAACGCTGAAGCGAACTTGTTCTTCTGGTTGCATTACAAGCAAAACAATCGCAAGTGTTGACGTCCATTCCAAGCCCTCGATACACTGTTGCGTTGCAGTTCACTAGGCCTAGCTTTCAGTCGACAAAAGATGTCAATTATTAGTAATAAAGAAAATCGGAAATGGCAAGCGGTTAACATTTGTAAAATTAAACAAACAAGTGTCTAACTCTAATGTATCAACGTGCCCTAGCGAATTACAACAAGTAATCACCCAATGTCAAAGAACTGATAAATTAGAGCGTATAGAGTTTACCTTTGGAAATATGTGCAGAAGCGATCCTAACGCGACAGACGCGCTGCCAGTCGAAGCCGCCTCATCTGAGGGTCTTACACCTTCATCGTAGACGGCCGACGGTTTGGCTTGGTGTTCTACGGATGCTCTCCCCAAGCCTCGTATTGCGGGATATGTTTAAGGTATCCGGTGATTTATTTGTATTTAGTTTTGTTTAGCACTTTCCTCTTATAGTCTGGTTGATCCGATAGTGAGTTCCTAATGTGTCATTCTTCTCCCGGCCAGAGGCCTTTCCTCTAGACGGCTTCCCTTCGCACTAGTGAAATCTCCACAGAGGCTTTCCTGCGTAGTGGCATTCACAGCGTTCCAGTTGCCCTAGTGCCAACCAATCGGGGTTTCACCCGCGTGAAGAACCCAAAGACAATTCAACAAGAGCTGCGGAAACTACTCCGCCCTTCCAGAGCATAACCAATGTCATACAATTTGGCAGAGGGGACATACTATGTTGTTCGCCGGACCAGACCTGTGTCCCCGACCTTCTAAATTCTGGAATGTTCGCGAATCACCCTGTGAGCCCTCTTATTCCAGCTCATCTAGCTGGCGTTAAAAGGCTAGTTCGGGGAATCGACGCGAGTTTGTGTGCTTCCGAAGTGCTGCAGATGTTTTCCGCGGCAGGTGCCCTATCCGCCTACCGATGTTCACGGATTTCTCAGAATCAAAGAGTCCCCACAGAGTCGGTCATTGTCACTTTGAAAGCACAACTAGGCCCTCAGAGATCAAGGCATGGCCTCTAATATGCGGGGTTGAAGTACTTTCTCCCCGCCTATTGCAATGCATTTCAGTGTTGGCGATATGGCCATAGCATTAAGGGATGTAGATCAACGCATTGGTGCTGCGTTTGCGCACAATGCCACGATGCAAAGACGTGTCCCTCTCAGAACGAGTAATGCTGCTTGTACAAAGGTTTCCATCCCGAGGGCTGTTTGAAATGCTCTGCGAGTGACCAAGTACGTCAAATTTTACAAGTTATAGAATGGAAGCGATGTTCGCGTCGGCAGGCTCTATTGCACCAGAGAAATTATGTGGGTACGACGAAGCTTTTGCACGTCACTCAAAAGCTATAGATGCAACTCTTAGTGATCCTGTAGCATCTGCTGTGGAGAAAACTGTGGCAAAAGCCCTTGACAGCCTTTCTTTTTCGAACCTTTGTGACACAATTGGGTAAGTTTTCACTGCTCAGGTGTCCCAACTTTTGCAGGTTGCTGCGCGACCAAGTGTTGTTTCTGAGATAACAGCTTCTAACGAGAATATAGACAAAGGCCTATCGGTAGAGACCTTGCACTGCAGCGCATACGACACAGAACGTTCCACATCTCATGTCGAACTGCTGGGTGGTAACAGTTGCGAGTCCGGTTCAGTAAACATTGAGAATGTGGGTTTGGATGCGTGAACGCGTAAACGTCGTGCTTCTCCGTACTGCCATAGAACTAGTATTCTACGCAAATTAAAGGCTAAAAAGTGTCGAAATGACAACCTATCAAAGGATGATTTCCTAAAGGATAGTATTTTACAGACCGTGTTTAATAATGCCGGTATATTGTCAACATATGGACCTTAAGAGTGCTGCAGTGGAACTGTCGTTAAATTTTAGCTGTATCCACTGATTTATTATATCGTTGTGAAGGACTTTCTCCTGATTGGACTATTTTGTAAGAAACATGGTTATCTAAGAAAAGAAATTTCATTTAAAGAATTATTGTAGTTTTCCTCTGGATCGCCCTTCTCGTAGAGAAGGTTTAGCATTCATCTCGCAGAAAATTTGTCATAGACCTAAGATTATTCAGCAGTAATTCTGTGCAGAAAGTGAGGTGCTAACACTGGACGTAATGCTTCCTGGTTGTGTCCCGTTTTCGTTAGACAATGCTTACTTTCCTGCAGGAGTTATAAACACAGGTTCTGTTGACGCCGCGGATGCAGCATGCAGAAAGAATCATAGCCCGTGATTTCAGTTCTCACCATGTATCATGGGGCTATCGGTCCGATTCTTGTGGCAAACGAGTGTTAGGTTGGACTTCATCAAATGACCTTACTTTTCTAAATTCGGGGACCACAACCTATGTACGCAGGAAATTGCGTTAGGTGCTAAACGTGATTTTTTCCAGTTCGGGTTCTGTTATTTTGTTCTGGTGAGCTATCACCTCGGCCAAGAACAGCGAACACCTTCCGATCATTTTTGATATCGCGTGCCGAACTAATTTGGTCAATAATTGTGTCAGTACATATCAATTATAACAAATTTCAGGATTCATTGTGATCAAAGTTATATAAATAGGGAGAACTAAGTGACGATGTAAAGGCACTTAATTTGTGCCACGTGATAAGTGACAGTTATAAAAAAACCAGATTCACTATGCAGTGAACCAAAGATGGTACTTATTCCCATTGGTGGAGTCTTGACTGTGAGTGCGAATACAGAAGAAAAGCAGCGTGGGAAAAGTTATCTCATAGCCAGTGTCCATGTAATAAGAATGACTATAAATTTGTTGCAGTCACATTCAGGCAGACAGCTGACAAAGTGAAAAAAAAATTATATTGCAAAACATTACAGTTATCTATCAGTCTAGTATTAAAAAAGCCCTATTTACGTTTCTACTGTCTAAAATATTGTTTGATTACCAACAAATGCACATTCTGTTAGATTAACCCCTACGGAATTGGTGCTGTCACTGGAGGAGATTGGAAAAGGCTTAGAGAGAGTCACTTCTACCCTACCATATGCCGGCACCTGAACAAACTGATGAATTCACAGCAGTCACATTAGAAGAATTAGTGAAAGTGGTGAAGTCACTGCTAGCTTCAGCTCCAGATTCTGATGGCAAACTACAGCAATTAGAAAAATAATATTAGGATTGTCTCCCTAGGGTTTGCTTAAAAGTTATGAATTTTTCAATTCAGAATGCGTGGCTTTTTCCAGTGTGGGAAGTTGCCAAAGTAATTCCGCTACTAGATCGCAAGCCGTCCAGTGGCGATGATTACAAACCAATTCACACAAGAGCCTGATACTAGTGCACGCCATTTATCCAGACATATGCACAGCATATAGATGCAAAGTGTGTGGGACCAGAGCCACGCTAGAACACATGCCATGAGAATGCCGGGGACTAATACAGGACAATGTGAGCAAAGCCTCCATCGACAGCCTCGCGGCACGCGATGGCAAGCCGCTCAGCTTGAACCTGTAGGACCAACTCTGGGCAGTCCAGCGGGCTAAGGAAGCCATCGAGAGGCAAGAACTCTTTTGGCCATAACCTTGGCGGGTGCCCCAGCCCACTAACTCGCCGGACGCGAATCGTTCTGATTCTACATAAAGTTTATTTCACTCACTTAAAAAGCAGCACGATGGATGCACAACAGGTAACGTTAGGCCAAAAACTCCATCCTGCACCGCTGGAGAACGCACAGACTCCACCGCCGGCTTCGTAAGAAAATTGCGGAGCTCAATCGTACAATTGAAACTCATTCCATCGAACTGTCCAAACAACAATGGAATGAAGTGTGCTCCTCGGTTGATGGGCAGATGAGAACGGGGGGCAAATAAAACCTGCTCAAACACTTACTCGACGATTCGCAAACCAAAAGCAATCAGAGACTAGCCATCGATCGCATAGTTCATAATCAAAAGACGGCGGGCGTATTTGAACACGTCCTCTTGCAAGAGTTGGCCGAAAAGTATCTTGCTCTGGGCCACTCCGGTGACGGGGATTATCCTTGTTATCGGGGGGGGGGGGGAGCGGTGGGGGAGCTCGACGCCCCCTTCACGGAATCCGAATTCTGGGAGGTGCTGCAAAGGCTCAACGGTCGCTCTGCACCGGGCCCGGATGGCATCTCCAATAAGCTCCTCCGAAACTTGGACGAACAATCAGTTGCGCTGCTCACCGGCGAGGTCAATAAAATTTGGGAAACGGGCCTAGTCCCCGACTCCTGGAAGACAGCCTCAGTGGTGCTCATCCCGAAACCAGGCAAACCTCTTGCGCCGGAGAACATGCCGCCCATCTCGCTCACGTCATGCGTGGGTAAGGTGGCCGAACATGTCATTCACAACCGTATATCTAGGCATATAGAAAATAATGAGTTATTCCCTCACAACATGGTCGGCTTTCGGCCGGCACTCTCCACAAAGGACGTCATGTTACTTATAAAGAGGCAAATTATTGATGTCGACACTAGAGACACTCGGGGCATCCTTGCTCTAGACTTGTCCACGGCTTTTGATAACATCTCGCACCGGTTCGTACTAGACGCCATCTCAGATCTGGGCCTGGGGCCACGATTCCATGCGTACGTTAGCTCCTTTCTCAGGGATCGCAAGGCCACTGTCAAAATAGGGCAAATCAAATCGAAGGAATTTACATTGGGAGCGAGAGGCACCCCGCAAGGGGCGGTCATCTCTCCCCTACTGTTTAACATCGCCATGAAGGGCCTCTCGGACAGACTGGCCACAGTAAGAGGAACGGGTCGCGCCCTCTACGCGGATGATATTACCGTGTGGTGCTTGGGAGGGTCTGACGCTGCAGTTGAGAGTGCGCTCCAAGAGGCGCTCGACATCACCGAACACTTCCTACTAGACACGGGCCTGAGTCTGTCACCAACCAAGTCCGAACTTCTATTGTATAGGCCCACCCGACGGGGTGTTAGGTGCTCCACACCCTTAGATCAAGTTCCCATAGCCCTCTATACGAAGGACGGAGAACAAATTCACAGAGTGGATACCATCAGGGTCCTCGGACTCTTGCTGGAATCTCGCGGGGGCAACTCACAGACTATAGCCCGCATTACTTGGAAGACGGAGAATATGCTTCGGCTTATCCTCAGGGTCTCGAACCGCAGGGGGGGTTTAAGCGAGAGCAATATACTCAGACTCTACCACGCGTTTCTGATGAGCCACGTTAACTATGTAGCCTCCGCGTTGCGCTGGTCTAAAGGGGATGAGGCCAAAATCGACGCCCTCATGCGGTTTTAGGCTTGTAGCGCAGCTCGGAAGAGCAAAAAAGGAATAAGGTAGGGGTAATCAAAGGGAACGGGAAACAGAGTGAGCGCTAACTTCCAACTGACAGTTTATTTCGTGACACGAGACTACTTATACACTCGGCAAACCATATGACATCAGGAGATAACAAAGACATGAAGCAACAAAACCGATAGTGACCAAGTGGTAACATTCAGACAGCCTGTGGCTGCAGTCGGAGATACGCCAATTCAGTATTTGATAATGATAATGAAGGTGAGCTTACACATGCATTGCCCAGACCAATGATAGCCTTTGCTTCGATGATTTCTCTTGTGAGCTGATTACGACTGCGACCAAGAATGACGCATTCC
This sequence comes from Dermacentor albipictus, assembly GCF_038994185.2. Classification (NCBI taxonomy): domain Eukaryota; kingdom Metazoa; phylum Arthropoda; class Arachnida; order Ixodida; family Ixodidae; genus Dermacentor; species Dermacentor albipictus. The sequence continues at coordinate 53,248,433 of NC_091826.1, read as the reverse complement.
TCTAAGACAGGTTCGCAACCACACGTTTTGCAGTGCTGCGCCAGAAACCCCCCAGCTGTAATACAATTCTTGGCATTATAACGATGTTCGCGCAGCCTGTCATTCAGACATCGCCCAGTCTGTCCAACGTAACATTTTCCGCACTTGAGTGGAAAAGAATAAACGACACAATGTGTGCAATTAACAAACTTATTTTTGTGGTTCTTATCACAGGAAAGAGGAGCTACCTTATTGGGATTAGTGAGTTTGCAAATCCTCATTAGCTTGTTAGGGGCAGAAAAAACTACACGAATATTCGCTCGCTGGGCGATTTTCTTAAGATTATGCGAGACGGTGTGAATATAAGGGATGACGCTAGTCCTACCCCTAGTAGTTACAGGATTATCTGCGTGCTGGTTGTCTTTTCTTCGCTCTCTTAGAATTCGTTCTGCTATTGATACTTGTAGGGACACGGGATAACCAGCCTGCGAAAGCCGATCGCACTGAGAGGCAAAACTAGACGAAACAGTATGGTGGCACGACTTTTTCAAAGCATTATTAAGGCAAAGGTTAGCAATGCCTCTCTTGATCAACTTGGAATGGGCCGAATGAAACGGAAGAAGTGGTTTGTTAGCACGCGGTTCATAGGACCAACACGTATGAATATCCGAACAAGCTAAGCGCAAATCCAAAAACCGGATCTCATGATCCTGTGGGAGCTCGTAGGTAACGTCAAGGGGCGCTAGGCATTCTTGGACTATTGGCACAACCAAGGCGACCTCAGTCTCAAGGTCAGCCGGAGAACACTGAACACAAAACAAAAAATCGTCCACGTAACGAAATATTTTAAAAATGTTAGTCTGACAAAGGTTGACTGACATGGCGACGTCTAGGCGAGCTAAAAACAAATCACTGAGGAGCGGGGCAATGCACGAACCAATGCACACTCCGTTTTTTTGCAAATAGATGGTGTCATTCCATGTAATGAACGTAGATGACAAATAAAAGCTCAAGAGTTCTAAAAAGTGATCACTAGACATCCCAGCATTATTTTGAAAACGGGTGACGCCAAAATCATCAATTGTCTGCGATATAGCTGACAGCTATATCGCAGAATAGCTGTCAGAACGAATTCAATAGCAGAACGAATTCTAAGAGAGCGAAGAAAAGACAACCAGCACGCAGATAATCCTGTAACTACTAGGGGTAGGACTAGCGTCATCCCTTATATTCACACCGTCTCGCATAATCTTAAGAAAATCGCCCAGCGAGCGAATATTCGTGTAGTTTTTTCTGCCCCTAACAAGCTAATGAGGATTTGCAAACTCACTAATCCCAATAAGGTAGCTCCTCTTTCCTGTGATAAGAACCACAAAAATAAGTTTGTTAATTGCACACATTGTGTCGTTTATTCTTTTCCACTCAAGTGCGGAAAATGTTACGTTGGACAGACTGGGCGATGTCTGAATGACAGGCTGCGCGAACATCGTTATAATGCCAAGAATTGTATTACAGCTGGGGGGTTTCTGGCGCAGCACTGCAAAACGTGTGGTTGCGAACCTGTCTTAGAGGAATGCGTCATTCTTGGTCGCAGTCGTAATCAGCTCACAAGAGAAATCATCGAAGCAAAGGCTATCATTGGTCTGGGCAATGCATGTGTAAGCTCACCTTCATTATCATTATCAAATACTGAATTGGCGTATCTCCGACTGCAGCCACAGGCTGTCTGAATGTTACCACTTGGTCACTATCGGTTTTGTTGCTTCATGTCTTTGTTATCTCCTGATGTCATATGGTTTGCCGAGTGTATAAGTAGTCTCGTGTCACGAAATAAACTGTCAGTTGGAAGTTAGCGCTCACTCTGTTTCCCGTTCCCTTTGATTACCCCTACCTTATTCCTTTTTTGCTCTTCCGAGCTGCGCTACAAGCCTAAAACAGTCATGACATACCAACTCGCCCAAACTGCTACGCTTTTGGCCCTCATGCGCAAAAGCATCAAGCGCGTGCTGGGTTTACCACTCACTACCAGCACCGCGCGTCTCATGCAACTAGGCATGCACAACACCCTATCAGAGGTGATCGAGGCCCAACGAGTGGCTCAAATAATTCGACTATCATCATCGCGAGCGGGGAGACGCATCCTCGAATCCGTTGGATGTGGTCACCAGGAAATCACGGAGTGCAACGTGAACCTATCACCCATGGTCCGAGATACGCTCAAGGTACACGTAACGTCCACCCTCAATACAATGTAGGGCGCCGGGTAGCCAGGGCTCGTTCCCTGTTAAAAGTGTCTGCTGCCACTCCGAATCTGGCATTTTTCTTTGATGCCGCCCAGTACGAGTGCTCTGATCACTATGCGGTAGTTTCGGTTGACTCTAATGGCACTCTCATTAATTCAGCATCCGTGCGGAAGGTTTCTTCAACAGTAGCCGAGCAGGTTGCTATAGCTATAGCACTGAACGACCCTCTACGTTCCAATATCTTTACAGACTCCAGATCGGCAGCCCGAGCTTTCGCCGCCGGCTCGATCTCAAAGGAGGCGGCGGCCATCCTCGGCAGCGAGGGGGCTGCTGGTTTTCGTAGCATCAAATGGTTCCCGGCCCATATGGGAATCAATGTACACTCTGAGCTTGTTAACGCCAATGAGTTGGCCCATGACTGTGCGCGAGGTCTTACACACCGCGGCGGTTCAGGTGGACTCACGGGCGGCGACCTAGGCCTGTGCAGGGATTCGCTTCTCACCTTCCATGAAATTTTGACACATTATCAACTTGCTCGGCGGGCCTTTCTGCTACCACACCCTAAACTTAATAGACCACAATCGTCGGCGTTTCGCATGCTTCAAACGGGGCCATTTCCCTCCAGGGGCAGATTCAGTCCCTTCGCGCCTAATGTAGAACCCCACTGTCCAGACTGTGGGGAGGCGTACTGCTCCTTGTCCCATATGCTCTGGCAATGCCCTGCGTTACGCAGCTCATCGCTTACCACTCTAGCCGACTGGGAGGCAGCGCTTAAGAGCGGCGACCTCTCAGAGCAACTACGGGCTGTCCAGAGGGCCTGCGACAGGGCGGAGGACCACGATCTTCCGACCCCGACGTGGGTGCGGCCCGCGACGGCTACGGGGACTCCCTGAAAAGGGAGGTACCCTAACGCCGGTTCCTCAGGACCATTAATAAAGTTCTTTGTCTGTCTGTAGGTCTCTTACTTCGAATCTTGTAAGGCTAATCGAGAGAGTATTTCATGGTCATATCGAAAGGTGGATAGTTGACAACCTAATGTTAAGTGACTCTCAAATAGGATTCAGGCCTGGGTGCTCAATTTGGTGTGCTCATGTTGACTTGGAGGGTCGAATTTAACTCGCTCGCCGCAATAACCAGTACGGGGCCTTAGTGACATTATACATTGCGAAGGCGTATGACAGTGTCGAGCACACCGTCTTGATCGACATACTTGAACGTGTGGATCTCCCACAGTATACCAAAGCATGCATTCGTAATTTCCTGAGCAGACGCGCACGTTATTGCTATCAAAATGACGTTTCTTCTCAGTGTTGCAAACAGACAAGGCGTGTTCATCAAGGCGCAGTACTCTCCCGCATCTTATTTAATATTTTACCAAGTAATATTCCTACACAACGTGGTGTGCAGGTATACGCACACGCTGATGATATCGCATTTCTTCCATGTAGAGCGATATACATATACTTTAGAAAGCATTACAGTCGTATTTGAATCAGATTGAAATGTGGCTTTAGGTAATACAAATGTCGCTAAATATCAACAAAAGTGCCATCATAGTGCTCTCTTAACTTTTCCCGTCCTGATAACACTGACGTATGATCAGGAGATAATTTCAAAGGTACAATCATGAAAATATCTGGGAATGATTTATACAAAAAAGCTTAGTTGGCGGACGCATATAGAGTACATAGCATCTAAAAGAGCACGGGCTGTAGGTTTATTACGAAGAGTCAGCAACAGTAATTTTTGAACGCGCAGGGAGACTCTGCTGATGATTTATTGTATATATGTGCACCCCATTTTAGAGTTTGGTGTGGTTCTGGACGCCCTCTCGTTCCTTTAGAATGCAAGGGATTACGCCTATGTCTCGGCCTTCCAAAATGTGTAGCGAATAATAGTTTTATCGCGAAACTCCCCTGCCTTCTCTTCAATCTCGATTTTGGATACTGACAGTACAGACATTACCGAATATCTATGCTTCTCTCCAGAGACGCTCCTCCTAGGTGTTCATTCGAGAGCCGATTGCATTCTTTGCGAATCAATGGTCTCGACGGCATCGTGCCCAAGTGATTTGGCGCAGAAGCTATTAGAACATTTGCAAGTATCAATCCGTGATCTGGTTTCCCCAATTTTACCTACTGGGACAGTAAGCGTTGAATTCGATAATACATTCCGTAATAACGCTAAGCTTCTGCCTATTAAATGCCCAACAGGTTTGTTAGGTAACCACCTTGAGAACCTCCCTATATATATAGTAATAGCCACAGATGCTTCTGTCAGTGGACAGAAGGCAGGAGAAGGCACGTTTTTGCCATCATTAAACTGGTCTTTCTCTCTTCGACTGCCCGACTTTACACCAATATTTCAAGCAGAGTTATTGGCTATCATTCTAGCTCTACGAAAACTTTTCCCATCTGTGTATTCAGCCGTAATCATAACCCGTTTGTCCTGCTCTAACAGTGCCAAAATCATTACCCATTCTCCGAAAAGTTTATTAATCTATCCCGCAACATTTATGCCTCACATATTTGGTATGGGTACCACGACACATGGGACTCACCTTAAATGAGTCAGTAGATGCACTTGTGGCAGCATCTTTAGAGGCCCTGTACTGGGGATCCCGGAACCTTCGGCATACATCACGGCTGCAAGATTTAGAACATTTTGTGCTCAAGAAGTACACGATAAATTATGTGTATTAAATAATACCGATTTCCAGCACCTTACATTCTCTTAGCTGGCACAGCGGGTGGCGTTCAACAAGAAAATTTGAAGTTTCATTCACGAGAATGCGTTGTCGAATAGCAATGCTTAATTTTTATTCCCACAGGTCTGGTTTGGCAAGTTTCCCTCATTGTTTTTATCGCAACCAACCTGAAACTCTGGAACGTTTCCTTATAGAGTGTCACAGGTTCGACGCGCACAGAAGACGACTTCTGGAAGGTCCCCTTCGCCAACTATGATTGGGCACTACTCTCCCTTTGATACGGTCCCTTGGGGCGCGGGCACTAAGACACTGCAATATGAATGTATTTGATGCCATATTTTATTTTGTAAGTGAAACAAAGAGACTGCCGTGTTAACTAACTTGTTTTACTTTACGCAGGCTGGACAGTGCGGTCGATGAAACGATCCGGTTGCTGAAACGTATCACAAACAGACACTGTGGAATGAAAGAAAGCAATAAGATCCGCCTGGTACAGGTGTCCGTAACCAGTACCATTAAGTACGTCGCCTCCTACCCCAAGTGGCAGGTGGCCGAACGAACGAAACTAGAAAGCCTCATCCGCAAGGCGTACAAACGTGCCATCGGAAAGCCGATCAATACCAGCACGGATAAGTTTCACAAACTGGGTTTACACAATACCCTAGACGAGATAACAGAAGCGCACAACGTCGCGCATGTACGAGCGTTTGGCAAAAACCAGAACCAGAACCAGATACGTGAACCGATCCCAAAATAGTGCAAAGTTGAGCCGACCCGCCGCGCAGGTGCAGCAGGCGCTGAGCACTCCCTCTCCATACGTGGGCCGATCCCGACGATAGTGCAATTCCGGGCCGACCCACGGGGGAGGTGCCATTCGCCATTAATTCGCCCACACACACAGCTTCACTGGTCATACTTGATCGCTGAGTGGAAAGACACTGAATTTTTTAATGTCCATTTCAGAGCTGACACATTCGTTTCTGATAGAATAATTGGAGGTTGAAGCGAATGTTGGTGTTGATGGGAACTGACAGGCTTGGTGAACTCTGTGTCAAAACCGTCGCCCGCGCTGTCGATGAAGGAGCTTGAATTTTTGTGAAGGCCCTTCGTTCTCTGTTGATGTGGAAGACGCTTTTATCTAAGTTATCAGCCAGAAAATGCACATTGTTCCAGGACAAATACCTTAGACTTGTTGTTCTTCCCGACTATCAACGAAAATGCACGGTGCCGGAGCCCTGCAACATCTAGCGCTCTATCCGTGCCTTCTTCGAGGACTTTGCCACGCGTGTCGACGTCAACGAAAAGGAAATTCCTGATTGTGTTCGAGAACGACTAACGCAAATCGATTCGATGGATGTGTTTATGCGGCTTGCCGGCGACGTCAGGGACCGGGTCGAGCGCCACTCACGGTACGTCGATAGCAGCTAGTCGACCGAAACGCTCGCTACTGGAGTGTCGCGAGCGGTACCTCACGTTCGACCATGAAACCATGAAACTGTCACAGAGCGTGCAAATATGTTGAGCAAGAATTAGTGTGTTCCAAGTGCACACGAATAGAAACCAAGCTACTCGTGGATGGTTGGCCGATGTGACTTGCAGTTCACTTTATTCTGCAACGTTTGCCCGCACACAGAACGTGTTCCACGAAACTGAATCCTAAAAGCAGAGAAGAAACACTGAAAATAAATAAATTTCGTCTTGACGCCAGCTTTTGCATCTTTCTTTTTTTTCTGGTTTGGTTCGGTTTGGTTTGGTGCCTATCGATATGGCTAATCCCACTACGGGGTTTTGGCCATGAAAAAATAAACATAAGACATGAGACTACCAACGTCATTCTAAACATAATTCTAATTGTACAGCGAGAATTCGTGCTCGAAGCAGATACCAGAACGCCCAGTAAGCTGCATCGTGCCGCCTTGCATGGCAAGGACCACATGCCCTGAAATTCGCTTTTTTATTTCCACGACGCCATCGAAACGATCAGTGAACCCTCGCGCCACGTACTGCAGACGGTGTCTTATCTCGTGGCGCGCAGTCCAGAGGCAACACACATTGAAGCAGCGATGCGCGCACACAGAGGTGTTTTGGCTGTTCACACTTGATGGCGACAGCTTCCGTTGCCACAGGTTCTAGGAAAGGCAGCCGCTTTAATTGATATGCTTACATGGACATGGCCAAAGAGCACCATAAAAGTAGTGATAGACTGTATAGACTGTATTACAACTGTGGCAGCCAGTACACGCAACTTAACGCGATCCTATCAAATTATTGTATTTGATAGGATTTTATTGTATTTGTAAAAATTAATGTATTTCTATCTTCTAGATAATACAGACTAATAAAAAAAACATTCGATACACCAGAAGATAGAAATACATTAATTTTTACAAATACAATAAAATCCTATCAAATTATTGTATTTGATAGGATTTTATTGTATTTGTAAAAATTAATGTATTTTTATCTTCTGGTGTATCGAATGTTTTTTTTTATTAGTCTGTATTATCTACTCTCTGTATCAGAGCGACTTGTATTAGTTTTGTTAGTAACCCTTACACACATACTTCCATTTTTCTGATGTATCAATTATGTTTTTTCTCTTAGTCTTTAAATTATTTTCGGTCTTGTTATTGTGCATTTATGTCATCATTTTATTCTGAGTGTCTAACAATGTTGCAATTTTGATGCAACCACCATGTATGCCTTGTAATGGACCATCAGCCTAGTCAAGCTGTTTTCCAACAGCTTTTAGCCTATGGTATCCACCAGAACAGTTGTAATTCTGTAAATAAAAATTGAATTGAATTGAATTGATCTTAGCGGTGGTCTGGAACTTCAGATTCAGAGAGGGGCCAGGTTGAGAGGTGAGTCGATTGACGTAACGTGTTAAGAAAGATGTTTAACGACATCGTTGCGGAGCGGTCAGCTCTACAAGCTTGCTGACGGAGAGCGGCACACACTCTAGCTTGTGCTGAAGTCTGCTAGGGGCTGAAGTAAGGCGGGGCCGTCTTTTGTAGAATATTTCGAATGGCCTCGCTCAGGAGAAGGAGAGAGCGAGTGCTCTCAACGCTCTGCGGCCTCTGCTTGATCGGTACACAAAAGCCAGCTTAACGGATTTTCCCATCGTCTTTAGTCCGACAGAGGGATTCATCTATCCACACATGCGCATTGTAGCCGTAAGCCTGGTATTAGAAGTTCTGAATCACAAATCAATGATCCAACGCTTCTTTGAAGACGCTTTCATGGTCGTTTGATTTGGAAGGATTACCACACTGTGCTATTGCGGCTGTCTCATTATAGAGCCCGCTTGAAACAAACTTCTATACCTCCGACATCTGCGTTCTCCTTTTTAACTAACTTTTCGCAGAAGATTTCTACACTTGTGTCATAACGCTTTCTACCGTTTATTGTATTCTAGGTTATTTCCTGTACAAACAAGTGGAAAGAGAACCGTCTTTGTCAGCTTACCGTCATAAACATCAATTTCATAACAGAAAACAGAAAGAGGTTGCTTTTCTTTTGATGAACCTACAGTTGGATGTAGCGCACCGTCGTGTGTGTGTGTGTGTGTGTGTGTGTGTGTGTGTGTGTGTGTGTGTGTGTGTGTGTGTGCTTGTTTTTTCACCATAGGGCTGATTAACATGCACCAACAAACACTACATTTTTCTCACTATTAGATCGAGCTTTCATCAGAAATGTACTATAACCTCATCCCCAAGTTAGAAATGCATCAAATAAGAATTCATCCGTCCCATTGTTTAGCGTTCATTTGGTTTCTTTGTGCACTGCACAGGGATTGCCGAGGGTCATGTCATGACCAAGCCTGTCGCTGTGCCGAGTTGCAGGATCCATGCCGAGTTCCAGCCATGGGTCCTCGAACGGGTGGTTTACAGCAACCCCCCCTGCACCCCTTCAGAGCGAGCCAGACTCGACGGACAGGGACGCCAGTGCAACAGTCGTCACCCTCGTAGACCACGACGACACGTCGACCGTCGGACCCCAGCATCCTGGCGATGCTTGCTTGGTGGAAATTCATTCGGAAGAATGCGGACACCATGTACGAAACGTCAGTGGCCGACACCTACGGAGCGACCCACAGCTCGCCCCTATGTAGCGGAGAGGCCCCGACGATGTCCTCTTCGCGCCTTATTTCTTCCACATGCCAAACTGATGGGCGCTTACCCGAAGAGGCAGCGTCGGCGCTCGAAGCGATTACGGCCTCTCCGCAAGATGTCCAGCAGCGACCGTCAGTGGCTGTTGGGACTGGCGTTGATACCTGCACGCAATACGGCAGCCTAAAGCTCAACAAAAATTGGATAGCGTGGACCGGGGCCCGTGGTTACGTTCTCGAGTAGTAAACGAGTACGAAGCACGAAACGATCGTCACGTTGTTGTTCATACATGAAATATTGACCTGAAAGCATAAACCAATAGCCGCGAACCCGAGTTAGCCTCGACGGTTTCAGTTCGCATGAATTAATGACGTGTACAGTATCCAGGGATCGTAGTTCTGGCTGGTTCTTTCGATTGTGCGCTGTAACTAAAAAGCATTGATGACGTTTTGAAAAGGCTAAATATAGAGGAAAATACATCGTTGCATATCGCTAAGGCCTGAGAAGGAGGACGGGTTATGTACCATGGTGGAAGGAGACGCTAAATCTAGTGTGTCAGGCTAGTGAAATGTTATTTATAGTTTGATGGCCACAAAAAAAATTTGAACACTGATGCTTCAGAAACGAACGATACATGCTCAAAGTGAGTTCTGTGCCCACGCAAATTTTTCAAGTTGTTTTCATTGCGTAACACAGCCTGTGTGACTTCTAAATGAAATGAACGCTGCGCTGAACCGAGCTTCTTAGCTTGTATAATATCATGCTTGCTGTTCACCAGAATGGTATCGGAGACAAGCTGTTTATGGCTAGGATTCCATGGATTTTTTGCGTACGTCAATAAATTTGCACGTGCAAAAACTAAGATTCAAATTTTGATGAAAGATCGCTTAATTCTCTGCAGAGCTCACACGTCTCATCACTTGGATATATAGTTTCAGTAGATTAGTTGGCAGTCGGCACATTTTCAAGATCACTGGAACTTCTGGCAGATAATTATTCTTTGCTTACTTACGTGGATATGAGTCATTAATTATGTTACGTGACGTCAAGTTTCTCCCTGGGTAGGCATAGAAACGCTCACGCATTTAATAACAGATCTGATAAGAAAACGTGTGCGCGTACCAATCGTCACGATGAACACCGACCAGGACAATAAATGTGTCCGTACCTTTGTTCAAAATTCTCTGCCGCCTCTTTGTCATGTGCTTAACAGTGGCCGTATTCTCAAATCATTAGTTTCGGTGATACTATCGCCTTGGTCACGCCTTCGCCATCGGCGTGCGCTGACTGGCAATTTTAGCAAAATTGAATCAGCTGATTGGCTGGTTGAGCACAACGTCATCCGATTTTGTTCAACCAGCCAATCAGCGGCCGCCTGACGACGACACTATCGCCGAGGTGACAGTATCGCCGAAGTGGGTCGTTTCACAATAAGGTCCGCTGCTCATCCACCTACCCAAGTGGAATGGCTCATGATATTTTTATATGCCTCATTGCAATGAAAAAAAAAAAATTCTTAAGCGGCAGCTTTCACTCGGGGACTCTTACGTATACAAGGAAGCTGAAAAATGTTTTTGCTCGCCAACTACGGCACCAATTTTGATGAGGTTTCTGGCCTACAAAATAAAAGTTTAGTTCTAGAAACTGTAGTAGGTGAATTTTTTTAGTGATAGCCCTTATTTTTTTAGGTTATTAGAGCTTGAAAAGCATTTCGACCTTAAAGTCGTGTCTACAACTCCCGCTCAACAATGAGAAAACAATGTCACAGTTCCGCAAACTACGCTAAACAATACACACGAAGGAGGAAAAATTATACTGTACATCACTCTTTAATGTATCAATTATTTAGGAGAATAACTTTTGCAAAACCCTCGTGAACATTGTACGAGCACCACGTGAGCTCAAATTATATCACACTTGTTTGGCAGAGAGTTTCCAAAATTCGAGGTCCTCAATCATACTTCTGGTCTAGAGTTAACAGATGTTGCCTTTTTCTGTCACAGGCTATATATTTTGTTAAAAATGGTTCTTTCGGTACTCAGATTAAAGCGCTCGTGCATTTTACATCTGTTTAAACTGGGAGACCACCGATGTCCTCGATCTAAAGCTTCCTCTTAAGATAACATGCAGAATAGCGCCAATAGAATACTGCTTTGAGATCGTCAATAGGCGCTTCTTGGCGGTTCTACGTTGAGTTACGATGCAATGCTCTGCACTACGCTCCGTCGAAGCTATATTGTGATTTGTATAATGCGGTTTTTCATGCCGGCATTGTTACTGTAATGAGAGCATATCGCCTAATAACATCTTCTCGATTATATTTCGTTGAAGCCCGTCCATCTAAGGAATACGAGTGTAAAAATATAGACCTAATAGCCTTTATGTACGTAAGTGATGGCGGTGATTAATGGGGCTTAATGGCACAAAAGGCGCGGGAGACCAACGAACGCAGCATAATGGTGGGATATATGCCACGCAGTGTTCAATTTCAAGTAGTATATGCAACGCTGCTGTAAAGTGGCCTCAAAGCATTCGCTATAAAATGCATGAAATATACCTTTAACTAAATATACGACAGTGATGTATGGAACGTACACTGACATGTTTGTCCAAAATAAAAGACATGCTATGGAGAGGAGGTATAACAAAAATATGTGACTATCAGAAGCACTACTGCCTCATCAATGTCTGTCTAGAGTAAAGGTCTGGTGGTGTGCCCTGTACCGAAGGCAACCACAGCAACAGGGGATTGTCATGAGAGCGCGCGCTATAAACTCTTGGGGCAACTAACGTGTAGCAAGCAGACTTCAATGAAAAAAACTAATACCCCTGTCACACGGGAAGATTTAATGTCATGCGAATTGAATGGCATTCGCATAGAATTCCAATATTCGGGATCAACCCGGGAAAATTTATTGTCGTTCGAATGGAATGACATTTGCCATCGAATGAGTTAGGGGAACTCATTCGCATTCGATTTCGAACCTGATGTTCACTCTTGACCCCAGATAGACAACAGAGACACGCAACGCGAAAAAACAATGCCTGCATCAGCAAAGTCAGAAGATATTTGTTTTAGACTTATAAAAAGGAATATTTAATTTTGCCGCGATGATATTTTCACCACGGGCGGTGCTCAAGCGCTATTACGCTTTGCATCAGGCGTCTGTTGCAGCGGTCGGGCATATTGGATGTGTTGATTGAAGTGCTTTTAGTTGTGAATAATTGGTGTCAAAATAATTATTTCCGTATTAAATGTACTCGCAAAAGTTCTTAAACGCGTTTAATAGGCACAAAATTTCTTCGGATTTCCCAATTTTTTTTCCAGATAGTCATTGTTATCATTTGCGAATGCCATTATATTTTACTGTGTAGTTCCGCAAGAGACCGAATGACATTCGATGCATCGAATGTCATTCGATGACAGGGGTGTGACAGGGGTATATGACTGTTCTTGTGTTGAACAGTGCTTCGTTACGAAGAAGCATTGCTGGATGAATAGGGAAAGGTTGTTTGTAAGCTAGAAGGAAGTATTCTTTTTCAGCGTCTCTTTCTTGACGTACCATTAGGACATGAATGACGCTCAACTTGTGACTACATTTCCAACAGTTGGGAGGTTCATCGACGGTCAACAACTACTTGTGGGGGCCCTATGTGTGCCCTATACTCAGGCAAGTGAATAGCACATCGGCTTTCCGGGATTTTGCTTCGATGTCCAAATTCCTAGCTTATTCGACTTTCAGCGTGGCAGAGGTGTAGCCGAGAACTTATAAGTTTTCTCCGCAGGAAAGGTATCAAATGTATTGCCGCGACACCTACGGGAGCGTTGCGACTTCTTGCTGCTGTAAATGTAGATAGTTCGTCGGCAAGCATATTGCCCTAAATGCTTCGGGGGCCAGGATCTCGGCACATCAAGAAACGTTGTTCAGCTACAAAGCTAGGGAACAAATGAGACAAACGCTCTATTACTACATGATTTCTGGGCTTTCGCAGAGGCATAAGAATCTTAGATACGCCAATTGAGTCTGTATGTACAATTGCCTTTACAAAATTTATTTTTATGCGACAATAACGCATAGGCCTGAGCCGTAAAGATGCTGGTTAGTGGGTAAAAGACGTCCGATTCCAGAACTGATGGTCCAACTGCGGTGTAGGACATGCCCGCGTGGGACGTTGATGCATCTGTGTAGAATTCCGCGCATGAGTACATAGCTTGAAGTTGTAGACAGTGTATTCGAATGTGTTCTTGTGGAACGTGCTTGGAGACTTCCACAAATGTCGTATCACATTTTACGATCTGACACTACCATGGCTGTAACGCCTTTTCCGGGGTCTTCTGATGGAGTTCTGGAAACGGGACAGATATTTCTTCACTAATTCACCTAACACGCGACGAGAAGTGTTCTCTGAATGTGGGGCGATAGTAAACAGCGTAGTATACGTCATGTCATTAACAGTTACGAAGCAAAGGTGTTCGGGGTTCGAATGCACTTTCAGGAAATACGTAAAACCAGAATATTATCTCGGAAGTTGAAGTGACCACTCATTGGATTCCGCGCACAAACTTGGTACAGGACCTGTCCTGAAGGCTCGTGTGGCCAGGGGAATACCTAAATGATAAACAGCGTCCTGTATCTTCAGCGTGCTCGGTGGGGAGAGTGATACATCATCATCATCACCATCATCATCATTGTCATCGTCATCGTCGTCATTATCATCATCAGCAGTAGCAGCCTGGTTACGCCCACTGCAGTGCAAAGGTCTCTCCCATACTTCTCCAATTACCCGGTCACGTATCATGTACCACGGACATGTTGCGTGATACACTACAGTGCCACAATCCAGACGGAGTTGGCTGTATGGCGCTCTTGTACGGGTTTATCAGATATCTTATGTCACTACCCAGTGTTGTGCGCGAAGGAACTTTGAGAATATTTATAGTTTTTCGACAGTGATTTTTAATATTGTTGCGGGAAGAAAGCAGGCCCACGAGTGTAAAATAACTTATATTTACAAATGATGGATATGGCGTTCAGGCAACCGCCAGACTTCGTCTTTCTCTAGTCCAACTCAACGTCTTCCTTCACTTCACCGTAACATCACCCTCCCGGTGGGGGAGCTCCGTCCCGGTGCAAGTTAAACAGCCTCACTTATTGGGGGGACATAGGGCTTGAGCCTGGTGACGTGAACAACATCACTGGTTAAGTTGGGAGGCACGGAAGGCTGACCGAGTGGGGCGATCTCGTAGGTCACGTCGGACAGTTGGCGTAAGATCTGGTACGGACCAGAAAAACGGGACAGTAATTTTTCCGACAAGCCGACACGACGTGAAGGCGTCCAGAGAAGGACAAGGGAACCAGGTGAAAAATGGTGGTCTCGGTGCCGAAGGTCGTAGCGTCGCTTTTGAGAAGCTTGCGAGACTGTGAGGCGATGACGGGCGACATCTCGGGCCTGGGCGGCTAAGTCAATAGCCTCGCGAGCGTAAGCAGTGCTGGGTGACTGTACTGCGGAAGGTAGCAACGTGTCAAAAGGCAAGGTGGGGTCGCGGCCGTACAAAAGGAAAAATGGTGAAAATCCGGCAGTGTCGTGACGGGACGAGTTGTATGCGAAAGTGACGTATGGTAAAGCGACGTCCCAGTCGCGGTGATCGTTGGAGACGTACATGGCGAGCATTTCAGTGAGTGTGCGGTTGAGTCGCTCGGCGAGGCCGTTCGTTTGAGGGTGGTACGCGGTAGCAATCCGATGTTCTGTAGAACAGGAGCGGAGCAGATCATCAACGACCTTCGATAGAAAGTAGCGGCCGCGATCCGTCAGCAACTGGCGAGGGGCGCCGTGGTGCAGGATGACGTCTTTTAGTAAGAAGTCGGCGACATCTGTAGCGCAGCTGGTTGGCAGGGCTCGTGCGATGGCATATCTAGTGGCATAATCGGTTGCTACAGCAATCCATTTGTTTCCTTTGATGGAAATTGGAAACGGACCAAGGAGGTCGAGGCCCACACGGAAGAAGGGCTCTGTAGGTATATCAATGGGTTGAAGCAAACCAGCGGGAGGCATAGCAGGCGTCTTCCGGCGCTGACACAGGTCGCAAGAAGCGACATAACGGCGCACAGAGCGATAAATGCCAGGCCAGAAGAAGCGGCGCCGCAGGTGGTCGTAAGTACGAGTGACGCCCAGATGTCCAGCAGTAGGAGCGTCATGAAGTTGCTGGAGCACGGTGAGTCGAAGGTGCTTGGGGACGACTAGGAGGAGCTCCGGGCCGTCAGGACGAACGCTACGACGGTATAAAGTTCCATCGCGCAAGGTGAACATCCGAAGGGACGGGTCATTGGGCGAGGAGCTTAGGCGGTCCATAAGTGTTCGAAGAACAGGATCCTTGCGCTGCTCGTCGCCAATGTGGAGGAAGCCGGAGAGGGACAGAATACTGATGTCCGAGTCTGCATCGGTATCGTCCGGTTGATCCACGGGATTGCGGGACAGGCAGTCAGCGTCTTTATGCAGGCGTCCTGACTTATATATAATAGAAAATGTATATTCTTGTAGGCGCAATGCCCAACGTGCAAGTCGTCCAGTTGGGTCCTTCAAAGAGGAGAGCCAGCAGAGGGCGTGATGGTCGGTGACAACGCAGAAGCTCCGACCGAAAAGGTACGGGCGAAATTTCGCGACCGCCCATACGAGCGCGAGACATTCTCTCTCAGTAATGGAGTAATTTCGCTCGGGCGTGGAAAGGCGGCGGCTAGCGTAAGCGATGACACGGTCTTGGCCCTGTTGACGCTGAGCGAGGACAGCGCCGATGCCATGACCACTCGCGTCAGTTCGTACTTCAGTGGGCGCAAAAGGGTCAAAGTGGGAGAGAATCGGGGAAGTGGTAAGCCGCTCAATCAGGGTAGAGAAGGCTTTCTCCTGTAGCGGTCCCCAAGAGAAAGAGGCGTCTTTCTTAAGAAGGTCAGTGAGAGGGTGAGCGATGTCCGCAAAATTTTTCACAAATCGCCGAAAATAAGAGCATAAGCCCAGAAAACTACGGACATCGTTCGTTGAACAAGGTACAGGAAAATTTCGCACGGCGTGAACTTTCTGTGGATCAGGTTGGATTCCGGCGGCGTTGACGAGATGACCAAGCATGTTAATTTCACGGCGACCGAAATGGCACTTGGAGGAGTTTAGCTGAAGGCCAGCCCTGCGAAACACGGAGAGTATGGTTGTGAGGCGCCGCAGGTGGCTCTCAAAGTTCGGCGAAAACACAATCACATCGTCGAGGTAACACAGGCATGTAGACCACTTCAAGCCGCGCAAGAGAGAGTCCATCATGCGCTCGAATGTAGCTGGCGCATTGCATAATCCAAAGGGCATGACTTTAAATTGGTACAGACCGTCCGGTGTGACAAAGGCGGTTTTCTCGCGGTCCATCTCATCGACGCTAATCTGCCAATAGCCGGAGCGGAGGTCAATTGATGAAAAGTATTGGGATCCGTGAAGGCAGTCAAGAGCGTCATCAATGCGAGGCAAGGGATAAACATCCTTCTTTGTTATCCGGTTGAGGTGACGGTAGTCAACGCAGAAGCGCCACGAGTTATCTTTTTTCTTTACTAAGACAACCGGTGATGCCCACGGGCTACTGGAGGGTTCAATGATGTCCTTGTCCATCATCCTGTCTACTTCTTTCTGTATGATGGCCCTTTCTGTTGCCGAGACACGATATGGCTGCCTATGAATGGGGCTGGCGTCACCGGTGTTGATGCGATGCGTGACAACAGATGTCTGGCCAAGTGGACGGTCGTCCAAATCAAAGATGTCCCGATAAGATGACAGGAGATGACGAAGAGCTGTTGTTTGCTCGGAAGGAAGGTCGGGGGCGATCATCTTAGAAACATCGTCCGCAGGCGTCGAGTACGAAGGAGTGGATGACAAAGGTCCGTTCGTACTGAGGAAGGATTCAGAGGTCAAAAAAGAAATCTGAAATTCTTCCAAAGTAGTGATATGCGCTATGGCGATACCGTGTGGCAAAACATGTGACGAGAACCCAAAATTGAGGATGGGCACGCGAGCGCAGTTTTCGCGGATCCGAATTAAGGTGCTCGGTAGGGCAATATTACGCGACAAAACCACGTCAGTAAGCGGCGACAGGACGTACTCGCCATCAGGTACGGGAGGACAGGGCGTCAGCAGGACATTTGTAGCAGCCTGTGGAGACAGCCTTGCAAATTCAGCAGCACATAAGCGGTGTGGATCACAAGTGGTTGCGTCGGCAGGAAGCGGCAGGTCCAACTGTACAACACCTGCGGAGCAGTCAATTTGGGCAGAGTGTTTCGAAAGGAAGTCGAGGCCGAGAATTAGGTCGTGTGGGCAGTGTTCAAGGACGATAAATAGAACAACGGTATAATGGCCCCCAATGGTCACACGTGCTGTGCACATTCCAAGGACAGGTGACGTACTCCCATCGGCGACTCGCACGGTGCACGGTACGGCGGGGGTCAGAACCTTTTTGAGCCGGCGGCGGAGAGCAGCGCTCATAACTGAAAGCTGCGCTCCTGTATCAACGAGAGATCTAACAGGAACGCCATCGACTTCAATGTCCAGCAGGTTTCCACATGTAGGCAGGGTCAATAGAGGATTTGTGGGCCGGGTCGGAGTTGCAGCTTCACCTCCGGGAGCTGCACCGCCTAGTTTCCCGAAGCGAAGCGACCGGTTGCAGAAGGGGACGAAGAGCGGTGAACGAGAGGCGAACGGGACCTACGACCTTGCGGAGACGGGGATCGGCTGGATCTTGGTGGAGCACTGTCGGCGTTGATGTTCCTAGTCGGCGTATAGGGCGAGAAAGTGCGATTGTCGGGTACTTGGCTGTAGTGACTCGGAGACGACCACCGAGGAGGCGACGACCAGTGGTTGCGGCAATGACGGGCGATGTGTCCAATACCGGAACAATTAAAACAGATGGGTTTATCATCCGCTGTGCGCCATTCAGCTGGGTTGCGACGGAGTGGTGGAAAGCTTTGCGTCCGGGAGCGAGCGGTCGGAGAAATTTGGTAGGTGTTGGTATGGCGGACTGAGCAGAGAGATGGAATGCCCAAACTTGCTATTTCCTCCCGAACGACCGCTTGTATAAGGGAGATAGCGGGTACGCTTTCCCGACAGTCTGAATGAACGGGAGCCGGGGCCATGGCCTCAAGCTCACGGCGAACGATGCGCGTTATTTCTTCCGGTCCTGCGGGCTGAACGAACCGCGGCGGGTCTTCGCAAGAAGATGTCGCGGCGGTATTGGGCAACCGGTCGAAAGTTTGAGTGACGCGGCGGCCCTTCGCTTGTTCGAAGCGCCGGCACTCCTTAATAATTGCATCCACAGTGGCACAATCCTTACACATCAAGAGATTGAAGGCATCGTCTGCAATACCTTTCAATATATGGCCAATCTTGTCTGCCTCGGTCATGTTGTCATCAGCCTTGCGACAGAGGGCCAGCACATCCTGTATGTACACGACATAGGATTCTGTGGACGTCTGAGCGCGGCACGCAAGTTCTTTTTTAGCTGCCAGCTGACGACCGACAGGTCTGCCGAACAGGTCTCGCATTTTTTCTTTGCAAACATCCCAGCTCGTTAGGTCAGCTTCATGTGTGTCATACCATTGCTTCGCAGTTCCCTTCAGATAAAATATTACGTTTGCAAGCATCATTGTAGGATCCCACCTGTTGTTGTCGCACACTCGCTCGTACATGGTAAGCCAGTCCTCGACGTCGGCGTTGTCCGTGCCACAAAATGTTCCCGGGTCCCGTGGGTGAGTGAGGATGACCGTGGGCACGGGCTGCCGAGGCGTTGTCGCTTGTGTCGGTTGATTTGCCATTGTGGCAGCAGGTAGATGACGTCCGCTGCGAAGTTCCGTGGTGGTACCCCGCACCTTCCACCAAAATGTTGCGGGAAGAAAGCAGGCCCACGAGTGTAAAATAACTTATATTTACAAATGATGGATATGGCGTTCAGGCAACCGCCAGACTTCGTCTTTCTCTAGTCCAACTCAACGTCTTCCTTCACTTCACCGTAACAATATATTTGATGTGGGTTATGAAATACAGTGTGCAGTCAACCATGACACTCAAAAATGCTTGCTCTGTGTACAGAGGTATGCGTTGTATGATGACAGTTGTAATATAATGAATCGGTGACGACAATGGCTGACGACAACCGCATACGAAGGATCAGTTGTCGAAGTTAGGATGACGAAGATGGAATGACTGCGACGGCATTAGGACGAGGTTATGACAACCAATGCATGACAACGACTGCAAAACCATAGCGCAATGACAAATATGGAATGACACCAGTGTGATGAGAATAAGACGCCGATGAGAGTATGATGAAGCAAGCATGATGACGGCTACGTATTATGAAGACCGTATGACTGCATTGGCGTGGAGTCGACGGTCTTGAACGTCGACGACAATTGAACGACGACAGTATGACGGTGATGGGGGGACGATGAAGGTATTTCGAGTGCTGGAAGAGAAACTTGGAATGACGACGGTGAAACCACCACGATGGGGTCGTGCCCACGCGCGCACATTACTGGCTCAAGCTGTCAGACAACTTGAACTACCGGGTCATCGTAAAAGGGGTGACCATGATGACATTTAGATGACGAGTGAGTCAGTAAAGCATTACTTATTTATTTATTTCATTAGCCTGATGACGCAGCTGAAACACATCCATTTGCTTGCGAAATGAAGTGCACGTGACGATAGTGCCGCCATATGAGACGAAATTGGGCACCCGGCACTCCTCGAACAGGACGACCACGGTGCCGGTGGTCTTCATTCTTTTGGCGCCAAACGTTGTGGAATAGGCAGGTAGGTTCAAGAACGGCCGAAGTTGCCAAAGAATGCTAATCGCATTAAACACAATATTCCATAAGCAATAGAGCCTCAGCTTGAAATTAATTTGGCTTGCTTCAGTGCCTATTGGTATGGGGTTACCCACTACGGGGGACCAGCGATGAGTCGAGCTGCAGAATCAAAAGAGGGCAGAAAGCTGAAATTCCATTTTGTAATTTAAGAAAATTATTACAAATAGTGAATATCAAGTATAGGGTATGGTATAGTATAGGTGCTGATAGTGTTTGGTTTTCATGGTCAGAAGAACACGGACAAAATTAAAATGGTATTTCTCTTACTGAGTTTGAAGTAGAAGAAGTGTAGGAGAAGGCGGTGCTGTCACAGTCATGGCCAATCCCTCGTAGTGGGTTGTGCTATATCTACAGGTTCCAAATCCAAATCCAAATCCAAGCTGGCACAGTTTATGTGAACCGCAGCCGGAAACAAAATTTTGATGCCTACCGTCGTACTGGTCTTACGGGAAGAAGTGAACTGCTGCAGGAATCGGAACCGGAAGCCCTACCAGGAACCAAACTCTACCCAGGAAACGAACCATCAGGAATGGCGGCGTTTGAATTAATCGCGAAGACACTATCAGTGCTGCAGGACGGAACATAAGCACTGACCAAGAGTTACAAAGGAGTTGATGTGGTGTGTATATAAGCTATATAAGTAGCTCTAACCTACCTAAACATTTACCTTAGTGCCTGCTTGGGGACGTGTAGTTGCATACCTCTGTGCCTTAACCATCAAGTCAAATGCAGCGCCGATTGTTTTTTATGCTGCGGTCACTAAGACGTCTAAAAAATGCCGGGACCACACAAGTCTGCTTATATTTTTGAAGGGTGATTTCTTATCTGGCAGCTGTGTTCGAATACTCCCTATCTCTTCATGCCCACTAATTTCAAGGCGAAAGCCTTAAATCTCCCTGTTTCAAGGTAGCGTTGTTAGGCGCAGAAAATATGACCCAAGGAAGGCCAGAAACAAACCAAAGCATGTCCAGCCGTGTATGACAGATGATTTTTGATTAGGGACGTTTATGATCGGTAACGGATTAAAGTAAGATGGATTAGGGCGGATTAAGATGTATTGAAGAGAATCAAGATGGATTAAGGTGGATTGAGGTGTACTAAATATAATTACGTCAATTTGAATGGATTAAGATCGATTCAGGTGAACGAAAAAGGATTAGGGCGGATAAGGGTGGATTAAGGTGAATTCCAGTGTGCTTTACAATGCGTCCGCCTTTGCGTCTCTTAGGCCATAGCTAGGGACACATGGAACATTTTGCTTTTCTTGAGCTGAGGTCAGCTATTATCGACATCAGCCTCCATGGTTCCTTAGTGGCCATGGTGTTGGGCTGCTAAGCATGAAGTTGCGAGGTTGAATCCTTGCAGCGGCAGCAGCATTTCGATGGCGGCGAAATGAAAGAACACTCGCCTAATTTGAGTTAAGTACGCGTTAAAGAATACCAGGTGGTTCAAATTATTCCGCAGTTCCCCACTACGGCATGCCTTATATTCAGACCATGGTTTGGCCATGTGAAACCTTATAACGTAATCTTATATTTTGGTATAGGTCTTCAGAAGAGCGATACAATTGTACATCGAACGAAGTGCATGACATTTGTTGCATTTCTGATATTAAACAACTCAGACTGATCCTTTAGTGTATGTGCAACAATAATGCTGATTTAAAACGGTCGCGCAAGTCGTTGTCCATAAATAATGTGACTATTAGAAAATAATGCACGATGTATGATGTGGTATGTTACTCTTAGATAATATCTTCAAGCTTGTAAAGCAGCTCGCCATTCCTTTTGAGAGAGATACAGGCAGGGAGGATGGTTCACAGAGAAGAGGATAAACCACACCGTACATGTCTAGTGTGCAGCTAACAGCTGAACATCGGTCTTCAATGTTGGGAAGGAGTAGCAGGTGCGCAAAGGTGACAGAGATGGGAAAGGGGTTGTGCTCCGAGCTGATAGCTCTGATGGCGTGAAGGGATCTGCGGAAGCTACACACGCTCAGCAGAAAGGTGTAATGTGAGCGGTCCCGCTGTGCAAGGCAACTTGCGGGTGGTAATCCCGCAATACCCCGCGTACATTAGGTGCTCCGTGAATCCTGAAGCTTTAGTGAACATGGCCAGGCAGGCGACAACTGACTTACCTCGGACACGGCCGGATAAACACGCCCGGAGGACGCATTCCACGCTGTTGGCCGAAAGACATAGAGCACGGCGCATTTGGTCACACTGGTTTTGCTTTAAGGTGTCCTCGAAGTGTCAAAAGAGCGTAGCATATATTTTTATTCAATACGCTTGTAAGATTCATTAGGATGCCGCAAAACTGTTTCGTAATGTCCCCTAGTATTTCAAATGGATATCGTAATCGAGTAAAGGAACCACGGAAGTTATTGCGCTGCCTCCAACTTAAGAAAAGTTTAGCACCTGTACAACAATTTACTTTCATTTTGCTAGGCGTTTTTTCTGGCCATTTTTTTCCGGATGTTGGTATGGGCCATGGGCCGTAAGTTATCAGAGTTAATTTTTTTTGTTTGCAAATCTGGCGAAGATCAGTGTTGCCTGCAAATGTGCAGCCATGAGCTCCTGTTTAAGGTGGGCCGAAAACAAAGTGAGGGAGTGACGAAACAATTAACCCCGGTGTCCAAAGCGATCCCCCTTCCCCGCATTCTTTAAAGTGCGAATGGTTCTGACACCTATTCGTTCATGTTGTGGTGTCGGAACGCATCGAGTGCTTGCAGACTGCATGCGCCCTTGTGGGGTATTCCTCTCCATATTACGTCCAAAAGAAACATTAAAAGACGGGAAACTTTGCACAGGTTCCGTGGCCGCATGTTAGTCCATGCGCACTCGTACACTTGAGTCAGAGAACGCCGTATTTTATGATGAGGTGTGTCATCTGTAATCTATTGTTGCTCGCACCATATGACCTTGCGTGTCTCTTGTCTATCGCTGTAGTTACGCTAACTCGCACTTGTTAATCGACGGTATTCTGTGACACTATGGCTATTTGGCTTAGTTAGGAAGAAAAGACGAAGTCGTGCACCGAAAGCAAGAAGGCTTTGTGCTGCAATTTGTAAATCACACTAATGGTATAGCGAAACTTATACAGTATTACATCATTGGCCTCCTGAACTGAGCGATCAAGCCGTGTCCTTACCAAGGATACCTTAGTGCGGGGCAGTTCATATTAGAATAAGCACTGCTATCGACTACAGTTTTCGTAGTTTATGCAAGGTTTCCCAAATTTTTACAAGGTATGAACCATCACACCCGCGACGTCAATTGTTCTAAAAATATTGAAAATCGCCCATGGGCTCGCCTTGTTGCTCAAACATGCCTGACTAGTTCCGGTGGCAAACATGCTCAAGCAGGGCAGTACACAGCACAGAATTCCTTACAGAAAGTATATGACAGGGAACCCTAGCACTGCTCTCTACGGTATATGCTGCCAATCATGATGATTCA
Source organism: Dermacentor albipictus (assembly GCF_038994185.2). Taxonomy (NCBI): domain Eukaryota; kingdom Metazoa; phylum Arthropoda; class Arachnida; order Ixodida; family Ixodidae; genus Dermacentor; species Dermacentor albipictus. The sequence goes on along the minus strand of NC_091826.1, from coordinate 53,225,046 downwards.
GCTGGCAGATGGCCAGTATAGTGATGTGGCTAAACTTAGTTCCTGCGAGTTAAAACATCTCCGTAAATTTACACATTGGTCATGCCGAGAAAGATGTTCCGCTTAACATACGAAAGTTTCCAATAATTATCCTTAATAACGCATGTTGGCAAAATATTCGGCACGTGTGTGTTAAGATGTGTTTGCTTGGAGAATAGAGATGACAATAATGAATAACGCCACAAGAACGGCTGAAGCAACAAACACAAGCATGTTCATGCAATAAACATTGTTTTCAAAGTAGTATAACAGTCGCGTAGCCATAGTTTTCTCAAGTAATCTCTTCAGAATCTATGCTCTCAAGTCAATCGTTTGTAACAGCCTCATAGAAAAGGATTTACAGGGCAACTTCGGCACTTCTTTCTTTGTTTTCTTTTTGTTTCTTTACAAACAGACCATTGTGATTGGAAAGCGTGTATACCTGTATACGAGTCGGACGCTCCATCTGAGAGGCATCAAGTTAGGGCGTTGGCTGGTTGCCTGCACGTTCAGCCTTCTCCGCTGGATCCTGTTTTTCCCATCGACGCCCATCTTCCTGCTTCTCGTATTGGTGCTGCTGAGTTTGGTGTTCCGAAGGTACGGTTGGTCCATGCAATTTCGCACAAAGTTCAAAAAAACAAAACATGGCCTCACGTTCGTTCAGTCCCCCTGGGAGTTATTAGCAGTGCAGGGTTTTTAACTCCCAATTGTCACGGACTGCTTCACAAGACATTTTGCGAGTCCGTTTATCGTTCCCATTAGCTTAGTCGCGTTGAGTACTAATCTCACAACGTTCTTCTTGAAATCATGGTAGTATTTTCTAGCCCTCTGCTATAATTTGACACTGTTGTATGTCCTTTGTTGTGTACTTTCACATTTATGTTTCAGTTCGTTCGGGTAATAGTTTTCACGTTTCTCTAAATACATGCATGCCGCTCTAGCTAGGACTAAATATTGGGGCTGCAGTATGTGTAAATACATAAATTAAACAAATAAATAAATTTGTCAAGCAATGTGTTTTTTTTGCCTTTTTTCCTCTGCTGGCCAGCTGAATGTATACGCTATTTTGAGCGCAAGCATAAATCCGGTTATTTTCGAGCATACGCAAAAGTGCGCTGTCGTAACAGTCACGATTTGTTATTTATCCTAACGCCCACACGAATGCATATTGCTGTCATGGTTGGCATCGAAAATTAGCCAGAATAGTCGCCGTGTCATATTGAATCTTCTGTTATTACGTTACCGACTTTTTTCACACTTTATGCAATACAATAGGTCCTTCTCTTCTTGCTATGCATTCAGTTAACGGTCTGGATTTAGGAACTTTTTCTTCTTTTCCTAGTTCACTTCTAACCATGAAACGTCTCACTTTCCTGTTTTAATCTTTGTTGGATACGAAAGTAAAATAAATGAATGAATAAAGGGATAATCCCTGCAGGTGGTGCTTAGGCGAAGATCGGGCCTCGGAGGGAACCAGGATCGCCCGTGCAGGACCTCGCTGTCTCACTCGACCTACCAGTGTCGAGGAGGAAGCATGTTTTACGCTGGCTAGACGCGTCCGCAATCATCTGCGTTGCACCAGGCACGACGCCCACCACTGCTTCACAAGGAGTAAGAATCACTCATGTACAGCCTGTGATGCCCGTGTCAAATCAAATTGTTTACTTGCATCAGTGAGTTTAGGAGACAGGGGAGCTGCACACACACACACACAAAAGGAAAGCTGTTCCAGAAAAGTCCACGATTATACAGCCCTCTTTTTCTTTTTGAGGAAAATGAGCAGCGGGCGCATATAGTATCGGAAGCCTCATGCCACGTTACAACACACAATGAACGCGTTGTACAAGTCAACATAGCTGGTAGTCTTAGAATGATGAAAGACATCAAGTATCTTGTGAAGCACGCATGCGTGCTCTCCCATTTGGGCCTTGTTCTTCGCCCCCCCCCCCTAGTTGAAATACGTTGAGGGACCAAAATAAAGAGGGCTCGACTAAGCAGGTCTCTGTTTGTTCTTTTTGTATAGTATCTTTTAAGAGTGCAAATTATGCTTTCCAGCTTGAGTTGGTATATCGCGATGTTCGTCACATGGACTTGCGAGCAGATCTCTTTTTGACAATATACGCACTTGTCGGGGATTTTGCTTGTGTAAGTGAAACATTTGTGCCCAAAATGAGCGCATTATTGCTGTGGGTCGCTTGAGAGACTACCGTGAAATTCCCGGAGCATGAGGTGCCAGAAAGTAAAAAAAAAGCATTTCTGCCACGTATTTCTCGGTAAATATGCAACCCTGTCTTTTCCCAGTTTTTGAAAAACATAAATTCCGAAAAGGAATGTGTTATTTTATGCGTAAGAGTAAAATGTTCCATAGACCCACAACAGAATAATTATGTGCAATAATGTTTACCTGAATACGTCTGATTACCTTAATATACGTGCGTGAGCTATACAACACTATTGAATCATGTATAAATGTATTTATCTCAATCATAATAATTTGCTAATTTATGAACGGACACGCAGCACCTTTATGACACTGAAGTGAGGGGTAATGAATGGGATAAAGCCGAGCAGTGGAATTATTGCAAAACACTATACTACCGAGATAATTCTAAAATGCCTGTTTACAGAGATAACGCGTACTCGGAGCCGATATGAGAACGCCCAGTAGCACGCATCTTATCAACCCAGTGGCAAAGGCCAGACGCAATCAACACTCGCTTTTTTTTTTCTTTACACGGCGCGGTCAAAGCACAGTGTGGCCTGGTCCCACATTGTGCAGACGGTGTCTTATGTCTCCGTGTGCTTTTCGTAGGCTTCACATTGAGGCGGTGAGACGCACATGCAAGCACCCTCGGTGGCTGCACTTAGTTGCGATAGTTTCTCCTGCCACAGGTTCTACCCAAAGCAGCCCCTTGAATTTCTCCACGAACGAAAGGAGATGTTGAAAGACGCGACAGATGAACTTTACGTTTTGCGGTTCTATCTGCACTGTATCTTGCCTACTCTAAGCTAGCGACGACACGTAAATGGCGACGTCATGGACACATTTGAGATCGGCCTTATTTAAGGACTGACATGCTCGTTTACATGTCAAAGCCTTTGCTTTGTTCCGTGCCATGCTGACGTTTGTCGTTTAATGGCGCAAGGGCTAGACATGGCCAAAGAGCATCAATACGAGTAGGGATGTCTTGTCAGCGAGTTTCATGGCATGGTCTGGCACGAGGTGATAGGAATGTCTGATGTCTTTTACAAGAGCCGTATCCACACTCACAAAAAGGCCTTACGATATATTTGTTTCTGAGGTGAGATTATAGCGAATCTTGCTGCTTGACATGTTGGCAAACGGCACTTTGTCAATCTGAAACTTTGTCAACCGGTCAATGAGAAAATTCGACCTTAAATTTATTGGCTGGTTGCAGTATGTAACCTTGCAAAGATATCCGCCAGCAAAGGAAGCGTAGAGCACGTCCGCATACATTTCGTTAGGCCACGTGGTTTTACGTGTGTAGAGTGGATAATGTGTGGGCAGTGATTTCAAGTAGAGCTTTAATGTCTTCCCAATTTCTTTGTACTTCAGATTGCATTACATTGTATTATTGGGGCTATCTCATTTGTGCACCCGCTTGAAACAAACTTATATATGCCTCCGATATCCGCTTTCTCCTATTGAAGTGTAACTTTTCGCTGATGATTTCTACACTTGTGTCATTACACTTTATCCGTTTATTGTAGTCTATCTTTTTTTATGTACCAAGAAGTGAAGAAAGAGCTGCCGTTGTCAGCGTACCGCTAAATGCAGTTATTTCATAAAAGAAAACAGAAAGCATTAGCTTTTTTTTATAAACGTACAGTTGGATGTAGCGCACTATCCCGTGTGCGCATGTGTGTGTTTTGTCACCATAGGGCTGAACAATATGTGTCAACAAACACTACACTTTTCTTACCAGTAGATCAAGCTTTCATGAGAAATGTACTAGCCTTATCCACAAATTAGCAACGCATCATATAAGAATACCTCCGTCACATTTTTACTGTTCATTCGCATTCTTTCTGCACTGCACAGGGACCGCCGAGGGTGGCGTCATGACCGAGCCGGTCGCTGCGAGAGTGATTCAGCGCTGGGTCCGCGCCAGGTTCCAGCCGTGGGTCCGCGGACGGGTGGTTCACAGCGCCAGCCCATCAAGACCTCAGAGGGCTCCAGGCTGGATAGACAGGGATGCCGGTGCCAGAGTCGTCACCCTCGTAGGCCATAATGGCACGTCGACCATCGGACTCCAGCATCCTGGCGATGCTTCCTTGGTGGAAACCCACTTGGACTAGCACCTACACCATGTACGAAGCACCCATGGCCGACGCCGATCGCGCGATCCACAGCTTGCCCAAATGTTGCGGAGACGCGACGACTTCCTATTCGCGCATTCTTTCCGCAGACCAAATTGATGGGTGCTTGCTGGAAGAGGCAGCGTCAGTGGTCCAAGTGATTGCGGCCCCTCTACGAGAAAACTAGCACTGACTTTCAGGGGCTGTAGGACTCACGTCGATACTTATGCGTAAGATGGCACGACAAAACAAAAACGAAAATTGCACAGCGTTATAATATAACGAGTACGAAGCACGAAACGACCGTCTCGTTGTAGGTTATAAAAGAAATATTGAGATAGACAACATGAACCAATAGGCACGTACTTGATTTCGCCTCAGCGGTCTCCATTCGCGTAAATGAATGACGAATATAATTGTTCCAGGAATCATAATTCAGGATGGTTGTTTCGAATGCTAATTGTATTACAAAGCATTGGTGGCATTTTAAGAGGGCTAAACATAAATTAAAGAACAGCTTTAGGCAGGGCTGAGGCCTGGCACGGAGGATGGGTTATGTGCGATGGTGAAAGCAGACGCTAGCTCTAGTATGCAAGGCTAAGCAAATGTGCTTTGTGTTTTGTTGGCCGGGAAAAAAATGGGCACAGTTGCATCAGGAACCAATGATGCGTGCTCTATGTGGCGTGTGTGCCCATGGAAGATGTTTTTTTTTCACTGCCTAACCCAGCCTGCGTGATTTCAAAATTGACTGAACGCTTCGACGCACCGAACAGCTTAGCTTATGTACTATCATGGTTGATATTCAACAGCATCGCATCTATGTCCCTCATCAATGCAATAAAACAAAATCATCTTAAGTGGCAGCTTTCACTCGGTGGTTTCTATCTGTACAAGGAAACAGAGATATCGATCTGCTCTTTATATACGGCACCGATTTCGATGAGGTTTGCCCCATTTTAAAGAAAAAGTCAAGTTCTAGTAACTGTATTAAGAGGAAGCTTTGGCTCGGGCCCAACTCCGACGGGCCTATTGAAATGCATGTAAAACGCAAAAACGTTTTTCTGAGATAACCCTCGGCCCATTGTAGTGCAATTTGTTGCATTTGAGAGAGATCGTACAATTCTAGTGACTGTTGGAAGCGGAATTTTCATTTAGGGAATGAATTTTGTTAAAACAATTTTCAAATATTTGACAGTTTGAAAAAAATATATAAGTACGGAGTTCACTATTTCATAGCTCTGCATCAAGAACAGACATCGTAGTTCTGTAAACGGCATCCATTAGATCATATAAAGCGGACAAATTTGATGTTTCCTTTGAAATCTTAAGTGAATTTCTTAGGTTGTTCATAGGAATTCTGTAAGAGCTTTATTTACATATTACTAATTTTTTCGAGATTCATGTGTAACATATGAATTCTGGCCGTTTTAGATGTACTATTAGATGCAATTCACAGAATATAATTATCATTTTTCGTTGCTGAGGTTCAGAGTTGTAAACTGGATAGTTTAGTTTACTGGAAATTTTCGATTTTTGATTGTGTTTAATGGAACTTTATCCAAATTCCAAACCAACAGCCACTAGATTTTTCTTTTAAATGCAACAAGCGTCTTCAGATTTGGTCAGCAGTTGCCGAGAAAAACGAATTCTCCTTTTAGATGTATAAGATAGGAGCACCCGAGCTAAAGATTCCTCTTAAGTGATTTTTTTTTATTTAACAGTGGCTATTTGTTTAGGTTCTTGAAACTCGCAATGCATTTAAATGTTCAACTCGTATTTACAATTCCAACTCTGACCTAAACGAAGAATGTCACAATTCTGTAAACCATGCTCTGAATAATAAACCAAAAGCAGGAAAATCGCACTACTATACAAGACTCTGTAACATGCCCACAATTTGGGATTAGAACGTTTCCAAAAGGTTCGTAAACATTGTACGAGCCCCACGTGAGCTCCATATATATTAAATTTCTTTGGCGGAGCGTTTCCAAAATTTGAGGTCCTGAATCAAACTTGTGGCGCCTATAGCTATTCAATTTTACCTTTTTCTGTCACATTCAATCAACTGTGTTGAAATCGGTTCTATCGGTGGTCAGATTAAAGCGTTCCTGCATTTTACATGCATTTGAAATGGGAGATCGCAGTCGGCCTCGAGCTGAAGCTTCCTCTTAAGGTAGCATGCAGAAGACCTCCAATAGAGTACTGCATTGAGATCGTCAAAACGTGCTTCTTGGCGGTTCTACGTTAAGTCAAGATGCATTGCTCTGCCCTACGCTTCGGTGAAACTATATTGCGATTTGTATAACACTGTTTCTCATGGCCACATCGTTACTGTAATGAGATCATATGGCCTAATAAAATATTCTCGATTATATTTCGTCTTAGCCCGGCCACTTAAGGGATACGAGTGTAAAAAAAAGACCCAGTAGCCTTTATGTACGTAACTGATGGTGACGATTAATGGGGTTTAACGGCGCAAAAGCTGCGGAAGGTCAAGAAGGCCACCTAATGGTATGATGCGTGCCATGTAGTGTTCAAAGTCAAGTGTTATGTGTAACGCTAATGTAAATGGACTAAAGGCATTCGCTGTAGAATGCGTAAAATATACATTTGACTAAAAATATGACAGTAGTGTATGCAACGTACACTGACACGTTTGAAGAAAATAAAAGATACGCTGTGTAGATGAGCTATAATATAATATGTTACAATCAGAAGCACTACTGCCTCATCAAGGTCCGTAGAGAGCAAGCGCCTGAAGGTGTGCCCTGTACTAAAAGCAATCACAGCAACTCAAGAGAGGCCGCTCTACGAATTCTTGGGGCAGAAGACGTGTAGCAAGCGGACTTCAGTGAAAAACATCTAACACAATTTCCTCGTTACAACAGTTCATCGTTACGAAGAAACTTTGCTGGATGAACAGCGAAAGGTTGTCTGTAAGCTAGAAGGAAGTGTTTTTTTTTCTTTTCAGGCTCTGTTTCTTGACGTAGCATTAAGACGTGAATGACGGTCAACTTGTGAATACATTTCCCACAGATGGGAGGTTCATCCACGGTCAACAAGTGGTTGTGGCTGCCCTGTGTGTGTCCTATGCTCAGCCAAGTGAAGAGCACATCCGCTTTCCGTGATTTTGCTTCGATGTCCGAATTCCTACCTTATTCGACTTTCAGCGAGGCAGAGGTGTTGCCAAGAACTTTTTAGTTTTCTCCGGAGGAAAGGTATCAAATGTATTGCCGCGACACCTACGGGAGCATTGCGAGTTCTTGCTGCTGTAAATGTAGATAGTTCGTCGGCAAGCATACTACCCTAAATGCCTCGGGGGCCAGGATCTCAGCACATCAAGAAACGTTGTTAAGCTAAACAGCTAGGGAAGAAATGTGACATAAGTTCTATTATTATAGAATTTCTGGGCTTTCGCAGAGGCATACGAGCATTTAGGACGCCAATTGAGTCTGTATATACAATTGCCTTTTCTAAATTTATTTTTATCCGACAATAACGCATAGGCCTCAGCCGTAAAGATGCTGGTTAGTGGGTGAAGGACGTCCGATTCCGAAAATGATAGTCCAACTGCGGTGTGGACATGCTCGCATGGGACTTTTATGCATCTGTGTAGAATTCCGCGCATGAGTACATAGCTTGAAGTTGCAGACAGTGTATTCGAATATGTTCTTGTGGAGCGTGCTTGGATACTCTGAAAATGATGTATCACATTCTACGATCTGACAGTACGACGGCTGTAACGTCTTTTCTGGGGTCTTCTGATGGTGTTCTAGAAGCGCGACGCACATTTCTTCACTAATTCACCTAACACGCAGCGAGAAGAGTTCTCTGAATGTGGGGCGATTTTAAACAGCGTAGTACACGTCCTGTCATTAACAGTTACGAAGCAAAGATGTTCGTGGTTCGAATGCACTTTCAGGAAATACGTAAAACCAGGATATTACACCGGAAGTTCAAGTGACCACTCCTTAGAAACCACGCACAAACTTGGTACGGGACGTGTCCTGAAGGCATCTGGGGCCAGGTAGATCCCTAAATGACGAACAGCATCCATTATCTGCAGCATGCTCAGTACGGGAGAGTGATACATCATAATCATCTTCATCGTCGTCATCATTATCATCAGCGGCAGCAGTAGCTTGGCTACGCCCACTGCAGGCCAAAGGCCTCTCTCATACTTCTCCAGCTACCCCGGTCATGTATCCCGGTCATGTGGCGTGATAGATCACAGTACCACCATCGAGACGGAGTTCAATGTATGACGCTCTTGTACGGGTTTATCAGATACTTCCTATCACTACTCAGTGTTGTGCGCGAAAGAACTGAGAATATTTATAGTTTTTCGACATTGATATGAATATATCTGATGCGGAGTATGAAATACAGTCTGCTGTCAACCATGACATTCAAAAATGTTTGCTCTGTTGCAGAGGTATGCGTTGTATGATGACAGCTGTATTATAATGAATGTGTGGCGAAAATTGCTGACGACGACCGCAAGAGAAGGATCAGTTGTGGAAGTTAGGATGACGAGGATGAAACGATCGCGATGGCGCTAAGACGGGGGTATGACAGCCAATGCATGACAACGACTGCAAAATGACGACGCAATGACGAATGTGCCATGACACCAGTGCGCGGAGAATAGGACGACGACGAGATTATGATGAAACAAGCATGGTGACGACTGTATTGTCACGTGGTAGTGACGGTGAATAACACAGTAGCAATACTGTGAACGACAAAACTAACTTTTTATTGGGTGAACCTGTGTCCACAGAACAGGCTACACTTATAGCACTACGATAGCGGCGAACACGGTCGGCGGTCGTCGAAAATCTGATCAGCGGGTTGAGCGCGTCGGCTTTTATACAGCAGTCGTCGAATGTTTCAGACTAATCACTTGGAGCCGCGTGTATTCCACAAAGTTCTACACCATTCGCGTCAACACGATGAAATCAGATAACATAAGGTTCGGCGACTACAGACAGCGGATAGAAGCATCGATAACTTTCAAGAAACTTCTGATACATGCAGGCGCGTTCCGCGCTGTGCGTTAACATTTGTTAGGCGGCGAAACGTGTCCCCCGATAAAGACAAGTACACGTGTCAGTATCTTGAAGACTGTATGCCTACATTAACTTGCCGTCAATGGTCTGATGACTGACGTGTGATAGCGGCTGTCTCACAACAGTGGTTCAATCACGATTGAACGACGACAGTATTACCATGATGGCGGGACAATGACGGCATTTCGAGTGCTGCAAGATAAACTTGGAATGACGACGATGAAACCACCACGATGGCGTCACGCCCACGCACGCACATTAGTGGCTCAAGCTGCCAGACAACTTGGACTACCGGATCGACGTAAAAGGCGGGTAGACGATGGGGTGATGACATTTAGATGACGAGTGAGTGAGTAAAGCATTATTTATTTATTTTATTAGTCAGGTAACGCAGCTGTAACACACGTCCATTCGCTTGCGAAATAAAGCGCATGTGACGATGGCGCCGCTGCACGAGACGAAATTGGGCACCCTGCACTCCTCGAACAGGACGACCACGGTGCCGGTGTTCTTCATTCTTCTAGCGCAAAACGCTCTGGGATAGGTAGGTAGCTTCAAAAGCGGCCGAAGTTTCGAAAGACTGCTAATCGCATTAAACACGATATTCCATCAACAATAGAGCCTAAGCTTGAGGTTAATTTGGCTTGGTTCAGTGCCTATTGGGATGGGGTTACCCACTACGGGGGACCAGCGATGAATAGGGCAGCAGAATGCAAAGAGGGAAGAAGGCTTCAATTACATTTTGTAAATTAAGAGTGACATAATAAATTATTACAAATATTGAATATAAGGTTTAGGGGTATATTATGAAAGAGGTGCTAATAATGCTCTGGATTTCATGGTGAGGAGAAAGAACACTGAGAAAACTTATATAGCAGTTCTTTTGCTGATCTTGAAGTAGAAGATGTAGAGGAGAAGGCGTGCTGGCGCAGTTTATGAGTACCGCCACTGGACTCAAGATAAACAAAATTTTGATGCCTGCTGCCGTACTGGTCACACGGGAAGAAGTGCATTGCTGCAGGAGTCGTAACCGAAAGTCCTACCAGGAACCAAACTCTGCCAAGGAAACGAACCATCAGGAATGGCGACGTTTCATCTAATCGTGAGCACGAGTTACAACGGAGTTTCTGTGATGCGTATATAAGCTATATAAGTAGCTCTAACTTATCTAAACATTTAACTGAGTGACTGCTGGGGGACGTGTAGTTGCATACCTCTGTGCCTTAACCGTCATGTCAAATGCAGCGCCGAAACTTCTTTATCCTGCGATTCTTTGTTCACCATAATACTCGCTGTCTCTTCATGCCCACTAATTACAAGGCGAAAGCCTTAGACGTTTCTGTCCCAAGCTAGCATTGTTGGGTGCAGAAAAAAATGACCCGAGGAAGGCGCGAAGCAAACCACAGCATATCCAGCCGTGTGTTAGCGATGATTATTGATTAGCAAAGCTTATGATCGGTTTTTGATTGGATTAGGATGGATTAGGGTTCATTGAGATATCATAGATAGATTGAGGAGAATCAAAGTGGATTAAGGTGGATTGAGGTGTACTAAAGATCATTAGGTGAATTAGAGGGGATTAAGGTTGATTCAGATGATGGAAGAAGAATTAAGGTGGATAAAGGTGGACTAAGGTGAATTTCACTGTTCTTTACAATGCGTTCGCCTTCTTGGCTCTTAGGCCATAGCTAAGGACACATGGAACTTTTTTACTTTTCTTGAACTGAAGTCAGCTAGTATCGATATCAGCCTCCATGGTTCCTTAGTCGCTATGGTGTTGGTACGCTAAGCATGAAGTTGGGAGATTGAATCCTTGCCGCGGCGGCAGCATTTCGATGAGGGCGAAATGCAAGAACAGTCGCCTAATTTGAGTTAAGTACGCGTTAAAGAATTCCAGGTCGTTCACATTATTCTGCAGTCCCCCACTACGGCATGCCTCATATTCAGACCATGGTTTGGGCATGTAAAACCTTATGACGTAATTTAACTTTTTTACTGTAGGCCTAGGGGTCAGCTACACTATTTCACAATGAACAAAATGCATGGCATTCGTGGCACTTCTCATATTGAGCAGCTGAAAGTGATCGTTAACTCTATGTGCAAATATACTTCCTATATATATAGTCCCGCAAATCCTTGTTCATAAATAACCTGACAGTTAGACAATAAAAATACGCTGGTTGTTGCAGTATGTTACACTGAGATAGTATCTCAAGGCAGGCGAGGCAGCTCGTGTCTCACTTGAAGATAGAGGGAGAGACAGGGAGATTACTTGCCAGAGGAGAAGATAGACTGCACCGAAGTGTCTATCGTGCAGCTGACAACTGAACATTGCTCTGCGGTGTGGGGGAGGAGGAGGAGCAGGAACGTAAAGCTGACAGAGATGGGAAAGGGGTTGTGCTCCGAGCGGATAGCTCTGGTAGTGTGAAGTGATCTGTGGAAGCCGGACTCGCTCAGCAGAAAGGTGGAAAGCGGCTGGTGCCGCTGTTCTAGCCAACTTGCGGGTGGTAATCCCGCCATACCTCGCGTACATTAGGCTCACCGTCAATCCTGAACGTTCAGCGAATTCGACCAGGCTGGCTACAATTGGCCTTACCTTGAACAAGGCCGGATCAAGACGCCTAGAGGATGCATTCTACGCTGTGAACAGAAAGACCAATTAAACTGTACTTTTGCGCGCACTGGTTTTCGCTTTGAGGTGTTCTCGCCATGTCTAGTGAGCGTAGCATTGACATTTATTCAAGGTACTTGTAAGATTGATTAGGACGGCCCAAAAGTGATTCGTAATGACTTCTAGCACTTCAACTGGATATCGTATTCCAATAAAGGGACCGCAGAAGTTACTGCGCTGCCTCCAACCTAAATAAAGTTTATCACCTGTACAACAATCTACTTTCATTTAGCGAGGCCTTTTTTCTTGAAATTTTTCTCCGGATGTTTGTTATGGGCCATGGGCCGTTACTTATAAGAATAATTTTTCGTTTGTAAGTCTGGCGAAGAGCAGTGTTGCCCTCACATGTGCCGCCATGAGCTCCTGTTTAAAGTGGGCCGAAAGCTAAGTGAGGGAGTGACGAAACAATTACCCACGGCATCTAAAGGGATCCCCCTTCTTGTAATCCTGGAAAGTGCGAGAGGCTCTGACAACTATTCATTCATGTTGCGGTGTCGCAACGCATGAAACGCTTGCAGACTGCACGCATCTTTGCGGGTTATTCCTCTCAATATTACGTCCAAAAGAAACATTAAAAGACGGGAAACTTTGCACAGGTTCCGTGGCTGCATGTTAGTCCATGCGCACTCGTACACTTGAGTCAGAGAACACCGTATTTTATGATGAGGTGTGTCATCTGTAATCTATTGTTGCTCGCACCATATGACCTTCCGTGTCCCTTCTCTATCACTGTTGTTACGCTAAGTCGCACTTGTTAATCGACAATATCCTATGGCACTATGGCTATATGGCTTAATAAGGAATAAAGGACGAAGTCGTGTGCCGAAATCAAAAAAGGCTTTGCCATTGCAATTTGTAAATTACACTAATGTTATAGCGAAACATATATAGTACTACATCATTGGCCCCTGGAACTGAGCGATCAGTTCCAGAGGCCATGTCGTGTCCTTACCAAGGATACCTTAGCGCGGGGCAGTTCATATCAGATTAAGCACTGCTATCGATTAGAGTTTTGTTCGTTTATGCAAGGTTTCCTAAATTTTTACAAGGTGTAAACCATCACACCCGTGGCGTCAATTGTTCCAAAAATAATGAAAATCGCCTGTTAGCTCACCTTGTTGCTTCAACATGCCTGACTAGTTCCGGCGGTAAACATTC